>NW_028291587.1:0-49892 GCF_059453375.1 Lepisosteus platostomus | reverse complement strand
GACCAGATCCATCGACACTGACACCAACATACCATTAAAACACACCTGAGACTGACCAGATCCACTGACACTGACACCTTCATACCATTAAAACACACCTGAGACTGACCAGATCCACTGACACTGACACCAACATACCATTAAAACACACCTGAGACTGACCAGATCCACTGACACTGACACCAACATACCATTAAAACACACCTGAGAGTGACCAGATCCACTGACACTGACACCAACATACCATTTAAACACACCTGAAACTGACCAGATCCACTGACACTGACACCAACATACCATTAAAACACACCTGAGACTGACCAGATCCACTGACACTGACACCAACATACCATTAAAACACACCTGAGACTGACCAGATCCACTGACACTGACACCAACATACCATTTAAACACACCTGAAACTGACCAGATCCACTGACACTGACACCAGCATACCATTAAAACACACCTGAAACTGACCAGATCCATTGACACTGACACCAACATACCATTTAAACACACCTGAGACTGACCAGATCCGCTGACACTGACACCAGCATACCATTTAAACACACCTGAAACTGACCAGATCCATCGACACTGACACCAACATACCATTAAAACACACCTGAGACTGACCAGATCCACTGACACTGACACCTTCATACCATTAAAACACACCTGAGACTGACCAGATCCACTGACACTGACACCAACATACCATTAAAACACACCTGAGACTGACCAGATCCACTGACACTGACACCAACATACCATTAAAACACAATTGAGAGTGACCAGATCCACTGACACTGACACCAACATACCATTTAAACACACCTGAAACTGACCAGATCCACTGACACTGACACCAACATACCATTAAAACACACCTGAGACTGACCAGATCCACTGACACTGACACCAACATACCATTTAAACACACCTGAAACTGACCAGATCCACTGACACTGACACCAGCATACCATTAAAACACACCTGAAACTGACCAGATCCACTGACACTGACACCAACATACCATTTAAACACACCTGAGACTGACCAGATCCGCTGACACTGACACCAGCATACCATTTAAACACACCTGAAACTGACCAGATCCACTGACACTGACACCAACATACCATTTAAACACACCTGAGACTGACCAGATCCGCTGACACTGACACCAGCATACCATTTAAACACACCTGAAACTGACCAGATCCATCGACACTGACACCAACATACCATTAAAACACACCTGAGACTGACCAGATCCACTGACACTGACACCAACATACCATTTAAACACACCTGAAACTGACCAGATCCACTGACACTGACACCAACATACCATTTAAACACACCTGAGACTGACCAGATCCGCTGACACTGACACCAGCATACCATTTAAACACACCTGAGACTGACCAGATCCGCTGACACTGACACCAGCATACCATTTAAACACACCTGAGACTGACCAGATCCGCTGACACTGACACCAGCATACCATTTAAACACACCTGAGACTGACCAGATCCGCTGACACTGACACCAACATACCATTTAAACACACCTGAAACTGACCAGATCCATTGACACTGACACCAACATACCATTTAAATACACCTGAAACTGACCAGATCCACTGACATTGACACCAACATACCATTTAAACACACCTGAGACTGACCAGATCCACTGACACTGACACCAGCATACCATTTAAACACACCTGAGACTGACCAGATCCATCGACACTGACACCAACATACCATTAAAACACACCTGAGACTGACCAGATCCACTGACACTGACACCAACATACCATTAAAACACACCTGAGACTGACCAGATCCACTGACACTGACACCAACATACCATTAAAACACACCTGAGACTGACCAGATCCACTGACACTGACACCAACATACCATTAAAACACACCTGAGACTGACCAGATCCACTGACACTGACACCAACATACCATTTAAACACACCTGAAACTGACCAGATCCACTGACACTGACACCAACATACCATTTAAACACACTTGAGACTGACCAGATCCACTGACACTGACACCAACATACCATTTAAACACACCTGAAACTGACCAGATCCATCGACACTGACACCAACATACCATTAAAACACACCTGAGACTGACCAGATCCACTGACACTGACACCAACATACCATTAAAACACACCTGAGACTGAACAGATCCACTGACACTGACACCAACATACCATTTAAACACACCTGAGACTGACCAGATCCACTGACACTGACACCAACATACCATTAAAACACACCTGAGACTGACCAGATCCAATGACACTGACACCAACATACCATTTAAACACACCTGAGACTGACCAGATCCACTGACACTGACACCAACATACCATTAAAACACACCTGAGACTGACCAGATCCACTGACACTGACACCAACATACCATTAAAACACAACTGAGACTGACCAGATCCACTGACACTGACACCAACATACCATTAAAACACACCTGAGACTGACCAGATCCACTGACACTGACACCAACATACCATTTAAACACACTTGAGACTGACCAGATCCACTGACACTGACACCAACATACCATTTAAACACACCTGAAACTGACCAGATCCACTGACACTGACACCAACATACCATTTAAACACACCTGAAACTGACCAGATCCGCTGACAATGACACCAGCTTACCATTTAAACACACCTGAAACTGACCAGATCCATCGACACTTACACCAACATACCATTAAAACACACCTGAAACTGACCAGATCCACTGACACTGACACCAACATAGCATTTAAACACACATGAAACTGACCAGATCCGCTGACACTGACACCAGCTTACCATTTAAACACACCTGAAACTGACCAGATCCATCGACACTTACACCAACATACCATTAAAACACACATGAAACTGACCAGATCCACTGACACTGAAACAAAAATAAAATTTAAACACACCTGAAACTGACCATATCCATCGACACTGACACCAGCATACCATTAAAACACACCTGAAACTGACCAGATCCATTGACACTGACACCAACATACCATTTAAACACACCTGAGACTGACCAGATCCGCTGACACTGACACCAGCATACCATTTAAACAAACCTGAAACTGACCAGATCGATCGACACTGACACCAACATACCATTAAAACACACCTGAGACTGACCAGATCCACTGACACTGACACCTTCATACCATTAAAACACACCTGAGACTGACCAGATCCACTGACACTGACACCAACATACCATTAAAACACACCTGAGACTGACCAGATCCACTGACACTGACACCAACATACCATTAAAACACACCTGAGAGTGACCAGATCCACTGACACTGACACCAACATACCATTTAAACACACCTGAAACTGACCAGATCCACTGACACTGACACCAACATACCATTAAAACACACCTGAGACTGACCAGATCCACTGACACTGACACCAACATACCATTTAAACACACCTGAAACTGACCAGATCCACTGACACTGACATCAGCATACCATTAAAACACACCTGAGACTGACCAGATCCACTGACACTGACACCAACATACCATTAAAACACACCTGAGAGTGACCAGATCCACTGACACTGACACCAACATACCATTTAAACACACCTGAAACTGACCAGATCCACTGACACTGACACCAACATACCATTAAAACACACCTGAGACTGACCAGATCCACTGACACTGACACCAACATACCATTTAAACACACCTGAAACTGACCAGATCCACTGACACTGACATCAGCATACCATTAAAACACACCTGAGACTGACCAGATCCACTGACACTGACACCAACATACCATTAAAACACACCTGAGACTGAACAGATCCACTGACACTGACACCAACATACCATTAAAACACACCTGAAACTGACCAGATCCACTGACACTGACACCAACATACCATTAAAACACACCTGAGACTGACCAGATCCAATGACACTGACACCAACATACCATTTAAACACACCTGAGACTGACCAGATCCACTGACACTGACACCAACATACCATTAAAACACACCTGAGACTGACCAGATCCACTGACACTGACACCAACATACCATTAAAACACACCTGAGACTGACCAGATCCACTGACACTGACACCAACATACCATTTAAACACACTTGAGACTGACCAGATCCACTGACACTGACACCAACATACCATTTAAACACACCTGAAACTGACCAGATCCACTGACACTGACACCAACATACCATTTAAAAACACCTGAAACTTACCAGATCCGCTGACACTGACACCAGCTTACCATTTAAACACACCTGAAACTGACCAGATCCATCGAAACTTACACCAACATACCATTAAAACACACCTGAAACTGACCAGATCCACTGACACTGACACCAACATAGCATTTAAACACACCTGAAACTGACCAGATCCACTGACACTGAAACAAAAATAAAATTTAAACACACCTGAGACTGACCAGATCCACTGACACTGACACCAACATACCATTAAAACACACCTGAGACTGACCAGATCCGCTGACACTGACACCAACATACCATTTAAACACACCTGAGACTGACCAGATGCGCTGACACTGACACCAGCATACCATTCAAACACACCTGAAACTGACCATATCCATCGACACTTACACCAACATACCATTAAAACACACCTGAAACTGACCAGATCCACTGACACTGACACCAACATACCATTTAAACACACCTGAAACTGACCAGATCCACTGACACTGACACAAAAATAACATTTAAACACACCTGAGACTGACCAGATCCACTGAAACTGACACCAACATACCATTAAAACACACCTGAGACTGACCAGATCCGCTGACACTGACACCAACATACCATTTAAACACACCTGAGACTGACCAGATCCGCTGACACTGACACCAGCATACCATTTAAACACACCTGAAACTGACCAGATCAACTGACACTGACACAAAAATACCATTTAAACACACCTGAGACTGACCAGATCCACTGACACTGACACCAGCATACCATTAAAACACACCTGAAACTGACCAGATCCACTGACACTGACACCAACATACCATTAAAACACACCTGAGACTGACCAGATCCACTGACACTGACACCAACATACCATTTAAACACACTTGAGACTGACCAGATCCACTGACACTGACACCAACATACCATTTAAACACACCTGAGACTGACCAGATCCGCTGACACTGACACCAGCATACCATTAAAACACACCTGAGACTGACCAGATCCAATGACACTGACACCAACATACCATTAAAACACACCTGAGACTGACCAGATCCACTGACACTGACACCAACATACCATTAAAACACACCTGAGACTGACCAGATCCACTGACACTGACACCAACATACCATTAAAACACACCTGAGACTGACCAGATCCACTGACACTGACACCAACATACCATTAAAACACACCTGAGACTGACCAGATCCACTGACACTGACACCAACATACCATTAAAACACACTTGAGACTGACCAGATCCACTGACACTGACACCAACATACCATTTAAACACACCTGAAACTGACCAGATCCACTGACACTGACACCAACATACCATTTAAACACACCTGAAACTGACCAGATCCGCTGACACTGACACCAGCTTACCATTTAAACACACCTGAAACTGACCAGATCCATCGACACTTACACCAACATACCATTAAAACACACATGAAACTGACCAGATCCACTGACACTGAAACAAAAATAAAATTTAAACACACCTGAGACTGACCAGATCCACTGACACTGACACCAACATACCATTAAAACACACCTGAGAGTGACCAGATCCACTGACACTGACACCAACATACCATTTAAACACACCTGAAACTGACCAGATCCACTGACACAGACACCAACATACCATTAAAACACAGCTGAGACTGACCAGATCCACTGACACTGACACCAACATACCATTTAAACACACCTGAAACTGACCAGATCCACTGACACTGACACCAACATACCATTTAAACACACCTGAAACTGACCAGATCCGCTGACACTGACACCAGCTTACCATTTAAACACACCTGAAACTGACCAGATCCATCGACACTTACACCAACATACCATTAAAACACACATGAAACTGACCAGATCCACTGACACTGAAACAAAAATAAAATTTAAACACACCTGAGACTGACCAGATCCACTGACACTGACACCAACATACCATTAAAACACACCTGAGAGTGACCAGATCCACTGACACTGACACCAACATACCATTTAAACACACCTGAAACTGACCAGATCCACTGACACAGACACCAACATACCATTAAAACACAGCTGAGACTGACCAGATCCACTGACACTGACACCAACATACCATTTAAACACACCTGAAACTGACCAGATCCACTGACACTGACATCAGCATACCATTAAAACACACCTGAGACTGACCAGATCCACTGACACTGACACCAACATACCATTAAAACACACCTGAGACTGAACAGATCCACTGACACTGACACCAACATACCATTTAAACACACCTGAAACTGACCAGATCCACTGACACTGACACCAACATACCATTAAAACACACCTGAGACTGACCAGATCCAATGACACTGACACCAACATACCATTTAAACACACCTGAGACTGACCAGATCCACTGACACTGACACCAACATACCATTAAAACACACCTGAGACTGACCAGATCCACTGACACTGACACCAACATACCATTAAAACACACCTGAGACTGACCAGATCCACTGACACTGACACCAACATACCATTAAAACACACCTGAGACTGACCAGATCCACTGACACTGACACCAACATACCATTTAAACACACTTGAGACTGACCAGATCCACTGACACTGACACCAACATACCATTTAAACACACCTGAAACTGACCAGATCCACTGACACTGACACCAACATACCATTTAAAAACACCTGAAACTGACCAGATCCGCTGACACTGACACCAGCTTACCATTTAAACACACCTGAAACTGACCAGATCCATCGAAACTTACACCAACATACCATTAAAACACACCTGAAACTGACCAGATCCACTGACACTGACACCAACATAGCATTTAAACACACCTGAAACTGACCAGATCCACTGACACTGAAACAAAAATAAAATTTAAACACACCTGAGACTGACCAGATCCACTGACACTGACACCAACATACCATTAAAACACACCTGAGACTGACCAGATCCGCTGACACTGACACCAACATACCATTTAAACACACCTGAGACTGACCAGATGCGCTGACACTGACACCAGCATACCATTCAAACACACCTGAAACTGACCATATCCATCGACACTTACACCAACATACCATTAAAACACACCTGAAACTGACCAGATCCACTGACACTGACACCAACATACCATTTAAACACACCTGAAACTGACCAGATCCACTGACACTGACACAAAAATAACATTTAAACACACCTGAGACTGACCAGATCCACTGAAACTGACACCAACATACCATTAAAACACACCTGAGACTGACCAGATCCGCTGACACTGACACCAACATACCATTTAAACACACCTGAGACTGACCAGATCCGCTGACACTGACACCAGCATACCATTTAAACACACCTGAAACTGACCAGATCAACTGACACTGACACAAAAATACCATTTAAACACACCTGAGACTGACCAGATCCACTGACACTGACACCAGCATACCATTAAAACACACCTGAAACTGACCAGATCCACTGATACTGACACCAACATACCATTAAAACACACCTGAGACTGACCAGATCCACTGACACTGACACCAACATACCATTTAAACACACTTGAGACTGACCAGATCCACTGACACTGACACCAACATACCATTTAAACACACCTGAGACTGACCAGATCCGCTGACACTGACACCAGCATACCATTAAAACACACCTGAGACTGACCAGATCCAATGACACTGACACCAACATACCATTAAAACACACCTGAGACTGACCAGATCCACTGACACTGACACCAACATACCATTAAAACACACCTGAGACTGACCAGATCCACTGACACTGACACCAACATACCATTAAAACACACCTGAGACTGACCAGATCCACTGACACTGACACCAACATACCATTAAAACACACCTGAGACTGACCAGATCCACTGACACTGACACCAACATACCATTAAAACACACTTGAGACTGACCAGATCCACTGACACTGACACCAACATACCATTTAAACACACCTGAAACTGACCAGATCCACTGACACTGACACCAACATACCATTTAAACACACCTGAAACTGACCAGATCCGCTGACACTGACACCAGCTTACCATTTAAACACACCTGAAACTGACCAGATCCATCGACACTTACACCAACATACCATTAAAACACACATGAAACTGACCAGATCCACTGACACTGAAACAAAAATAAAATTTAAACACACCTGAGACTGACCAGATCCACTGACACTGACACCAACATACCATTAAAACACACCTGAGAGTGACCAGATCCACTGACACTGACACCAACATACCATTTAAACACACCTGAAACTGACCAGATCCACTGACACAGACACCAACATACCATTAAAACACACCTGAGACTGACCAGATCCACTGACACTGACACCAACATACCATTTAAACACACCTGAAACTGACCAGATCCACTGACACTGACATCAGCATACCATTAAAACACACCTGAGACTGACCAGATCCACTGACACTGACACCAACATACCATTAAAACACACCTGAGACTGAACAGATCCACTGACACTGACACCAACATACCATTTAAACACACCTGAAACTGACCAGATCCACTGACACTGACACCAACATACCATTAAAACACACCTGAGACTGACCAGATCCAATGACACTGACACCAACATACCATTTAAACACACCTGAGACTGACCAGATCCACTGACACTGACACCAACATACCATTAAAACACACCTGAGACTGACCAGATCCACTGACACTGACACCAACATACCATTAAAACACACCTGAGACTGACCAGATCCACTGACACTGACACCAACATACCATTAAAACACACCTGAGACTGACCAGATCCACTGACACTGACACCAACATACCATTTAAACACACTTGAGACTGACCAGATCCACTGACACTGACACCAACATACCATTTAAACACACCTGAAACTGACCAGATCCACTGACACTGACACCAACATACCATTTAAAAACACCTGAAACTGACCAGATCCGCTGACACTGACACCAGCTTACCATTTAAACACACCTGAAACTGACCAGATCCATCGAAACTTACACCAACATACCATTAAAACACACCTGAAACTGACCAGATCCACTGACACTGACACCAACATAGCATTTAAACACACCTGAAACTGACCAGATCCACTGACACTGAAACAAAAATAAAATTTAAACACACCTGAGACTGACCAGATCCACTGACACTGACACCAACATACCATTAAAACACACCTGAGACTGACCAGATCCGCTGACACTGACACCAACATACCATTTAAACACACCTGAGACTGACCAGATGCGCTGACACTGACACCAGCATACCATTTAAACACACCTGAAACTGACCAGATCCACTGACACTGACACCAACATACCATTTAAACACACCTGAGACTGACCAGATCCGCTGACACTGACACCAGCATACCATTTAAACACAACTGAAACTGACCAGATCCATCGACACTGACACCAACATACCATTAAAACACACCTGAGACTGACCAGATCCACTGACACTGACACCTTCATACCATTAAAACACACCTGAGACTGACCAGATCCACTGACACTGACACCAACATACCATTAAAACACACCTGAGACTGACCAGATCCACTGACACTGACACCAACATACCATTAAAACACACCTGAGAGTGACCAGATCCACTGACACTGACACCAACATACCATTTAAACACACCTGAAACTGACCAGATCCACTGACACTGACACCAACATACCATTAAAACACACCTGAGACTGACCAGATCCACTGACACTGACACCAACATACCATTAAAACACACCTGAGACTGACCAGATCCACTGACACTGACACCAACATACCATTTAAACACACCTGAAACTGACCAGATCCACTGACACTGACACCAGCATACCATTAAAACACACCTGAAACTGACCAGATCCATTGACACTGACACCAACATACCATTTAAACACACCTGAGACTGACCAGATCCGCTGACACTGACACCAGCATACCATTTAAACACACCTGAAACTGACCAGATCCATCGACACTGACACCAACATACCATTAAAACACACCTGAGACTGACTAGATCCACTGACACTGACACCTTCATACCATTAAAATACACCTGAGACTGACCAGATCCACTGACACTGACACCAACATACCATTAAAACACACCTGAGACTGACCAGATCCACTGACACTGACACCAACATACCATTAAAACACAATTGAGAGTGACCAGATCCACTGACACTGACACCAACATACCATTTAAACACACCTGAAACTGACCAGATCCACTGACACTGACACCAACATACCATTAAAACACACCTGAGACTGACCAGATCCACTGACACTGACACCAACATACCATTTAAACACACCTGAAACTGACCAGATCCACTGACACTGACACCAGCATACCATTAAAACACACCTGAAACTGACCAGATCCACTGACACTGACACCAACATACCATTTAAACACACCTGAGACTGACCAGATCCGCTGACACTGACACCAGCATACCATTTAAACACACCTGAAACTGACCAGATCCACTGACACTGACACCAACATACCATTTAAACACACCTGAGACTGACCAGATCCGCTGACACTGACACCAGCATACCATTTAAACACACCTGAAACTGACCAGATCCATCGACACTGACACCAACATACCATTAAAACACACCTGAGACTGACCAGATCCACTGACACTGACACCAACATACCATTTAAACACACCTGAAACTGACCAGATCCACTGACACTGACACCAACATACCATTTAAACACACCTGAGACTGACCAGATCCGCTGACACTGACACCAGCATACCATTTAAACACACCTGAGACTGACCAGATCCGCTGACACTGACACCAGCATACCATTTAAACACACCTGAGACTGACCAGATCCGCTGACACTGACACCAGCATACCATTTAAACACACCTGAGACTGACCAGATCCGCTGACACTGACACCAACATACCATTTAAACACACCTGAAACTGACCAGATCCATTGACACTGACACCAACATACCATTTAAATACACCTGAAACTGACCAGATCCACTGACATTGACACCAACATACCATTTAAACACACCTGAGACTGACCAGATCCACTGACACTGACACCAGCATACCATTTAAACACACCTGAGACTGACCAGATCCATCGACACTGACACCAACATACCATTAAAACACACCTGAGACTGACCAGATCCACTGACACTGACACCAACATACCATTAAAACACACCTGAGACTGACCAGATCCACTGACACTGACACCAACATACCATTAAAACACACCTGAGACTGACCAGATCCACTGACACTGACACCAACATACCATTAAAACACACCTGAGACTGACCAGATCCACTGACACTGACACCAACATACCATTTAAACACACCTGAAACTGACCAGATCCACTGACACTGACACCAACATACCATTTAAACACACTTGAGACTGACCAGATCCACTGACACTGACACCAACATACCATTTAAACACACCTGAAACTGACCAGATCCATCGACACTGACACCAACATACCATTAAAACACACCTGAGACTGACCAGATCCACTGACACTGACACCAACATACCATTAAAACACACCTGAGACTGAACAGATCCACTGACACTGACACCAACATACCATTTAAACACACCTGAGACTGACCAGATCCACTGACACTGACACCAACATACCATTAAAACACACCTGAGACTGACCAGATCCAATGACACTGACACCAACATACCATTTAAACACACCTGAGACTGACCAGATCCACTGACACTGACACCAACATACCATTAAAACACACCTGAGACTGACCAGATCCACTGACACTGACACCAACATACCATTAAAACACACCTGAGACTGACCAGATCCACTGACACTGACACCAACATACCATTAAAACACACCTGAGACTGACCAGATCCACTGACACTGACACCAACATACCATTTAAACACACTTGAGACTGACCAGATCCACTGACACTGACACCAACATACCATTTAAACACACCTGAAACTGACCAGATCCGCTGACAATGACACCAGCTTACCATTTAAACACACCTGAAACTGACCAGATCCATCGACACTTACACCAACATACCATTAAAACACACCTGAAACTGACCAGATCCACTGACACTGACACCAACATAGCATTTAAACACACATGAAACTGACCAGATCCGCTGACACTGACACCAGCTTACCATTTAAACACACCTGAAACTGACCAGATCCATCGACACTTACACCAACATACCATTAAAACACACATGAAACTGACCAGATCCACTGACACTGAAACAAAAATAAAATTTAAACACACCTGAAACTGACCATATCCATCGACACTGACACCAGCATACCATTAAAACACACCTGAAACTGACCAGATCCATTGACACTGACACCAACATACCATTTAAACACACCTGAGACTGACCAGATCCGCTGACACTGACACCAGCATACCATTTAAACAAACCTGAAACTGACCAGATCCATCGACACTGACACCAACATACCATTAAAACACACCTGAGACTGACCAGATCCACTGACACTGACACCTTCATACCATTAAAACACACCTGAGACTGACCAGATCCACTGACACTGACACCAACATACCATTAAAACACACCTGAGACTGACCAGATCCACTGACACTGACACCAACATACCATTAAAACACACCTGAGAGTGACCAGATCCACTGACACTGACACCAACATACCATTTAAACACACCTGAAACTGACCAGATCCACTGACACTGACACCAACATACCATTTAAACACACCTGAAACTGACCAGATCCACTGACACTGACATCAGCATACCATTAAAACACACCTGAGACTGACCAGATCCACTGACACTGACACCAACATACCATTAAAACACACCTGAGAGTGACCAGATCCACTGACACTGACACCAACATACCATTTAAACACACCTGAAACTGACCAGATCCACTGACACTGACACCAACATACCATTAAAACACACCTGAGACTGACCAGATCCACTGACACTGACACCAACATACCATTTAAACACACCTGAAACTGACCAGATCCACTGACACTGACATCAGCATACCATTAAAACACACCTGAGACTGACCAGATCCACTGACACTGACACCAACATACCATTAAAACACACCTGAGACTGAACAGATCCACTGACACTGACACCAACATACCATTTAAACACACCTGAAACTGACCAGATCCACTGACACTGACACCAACATACCATTAAAACACACCTGAGACTGACCAGATCCAATGACACTGACACCAACATACCATTTAAACACACCTGAGACTGACCAGATCCACTGACACTGACACCAACATACCATTAAAACACACCTGAGACTGACCAGATCCACTGACACTGACACCAACATACCATTAAAACACACCTGAGACTGACCAGATCCACTGACACTGACACCAACATACCATTTAAACACACTTGAGACTGACCAGATCCACTGACACTGACACCAACATACCATTTAAACACACCTGAAACTGACCAGATCCACTGACACTGACACCAACATACCATTTAAAAACACCTGAAACTTACCAGATCCGCTGACACTGACACCAGCTTACCATTTAAACACACCTGAAACTGACCAGATCCATCGAAACTTACACCAACATACCATTAAAACACACCTGAAACTGACCAGATCCACTGACACTGACACCAACATAGCATTTAAACACACCTGAAACTGACCAGATCCACTGACACTGAAACAAAAATAAAATTTAAACACACCTGAGACTGACCAGATCCACTGACACTGACACCAACATACCATTAAAACACACCTGAGACTGACCAGATCCGCTGACACTGACACCAACATACCATTTAAACACACCTGAGACTGACCAGATGCGCTGACACTGACACCAGCATACCATTCAAACACACCTGAAACTGACCATATCCATCGACACTTACACCAACATACCATTAAAACACACCTGAAACTGACCAGATCCACTGACACTGACACCAACATACCATTTAAACACACCTGAAACTGACCAGATCCACTGACACTGACACAAAAATAACATTTAAACACACCTGAGACTGACCAGATCCACTGAAACTGACACCAACATACCATTAAAACACACCTGAGACTGACCAGATCCGCTGACACTGACACCAACATACCATTTAAACACACCTGAGACTGACCAGATCCGCTGACACTGACACCAGCATACCATTTAAACACACCTGAAACTGACCAGATCAACTGACACTGACACAAAAATACCATTTAAACACACCTGAGACTGACCAGATCCACTGACACTGACACCAGCATACCATTAAAACACACCTGAAACTGACCAGATCCACTGACACTGACACCAACATACCATTAAAACACACCTGAGACTGACCAGATCCACTGACACTGACACCAACATACCATTTAAACACACTTGAGACTGACCAGATCCACTGACACTGACACCAACATACCATTTAAACACACCTGAGACTGACCAGATCCGCTGACACTGACACCAGCATACCATTAAAACACACCTGAGACTGACCAGATCCAATGACACTGACACCAACATACCATTAAAACACACCTGAGACTGACCAGATCCACTGACACTGACACCAACATACACTTAAAACACACCTGAGACTGACCAGATCCACTGACACTGACACCAACATACCATTAAAACACACCTGAGACTGACCAGATCCACTGACACTGACACCAACATACCATTAAAACACACCTGAGACTGACCAGATCCACTGACACTGACACCAACATACCATTAAAACACACTTGAGACTGACCAGATCCACTGACACTGACACCAACATACCATTTAAACACACCTGAAACTGACCAGATCCACTGACACTGACACCAACATACCATTTAAACACACCTGAAACTGACCAGATCCGCTGACACTGACACCAGCTTACCATTTAAACACACCTGAAACTGACCAGATCCATCGACACTTACACCAACATACCATTAAAACACACATGAAACTGACCAGATCCACTGACACTGAAACAAAAATAAAATTTAAACACACCTGAGACTGACCAGATCCACTGACACTGACACCAACATACCATTAAAACACACCTGAGAGTGACCAGATCCACTGACACTGACACCAACATACCATTTAAACACACCTGAAACTGACCAGATCCACTGACACAGACACCAACATACCATTAAAACACACCTGAGACTGACCAGATCCACTGACACTGACACCAACATACCATTTAAACACACCTGAAACTGACCAGATCCACTGACACTGACATCAGCATACCATTAAAACACACCTGAGACTGACCAGATCCACTGACACTGACACCAACATACCATTAAAACACACCTGAGACTGAACAGATCCACTGACACTGACACCAACATACCATTTAAACACACCTGAAACTGACCAGATCCACTGACACTGACACCAACATACCATTAAAACACACCTGAGACTGACCAGATCCAATGACACTGACACCAGCATACCATTCAAACACACCTGAAACTGACCATATCCATCGACACTTACACCAACATACCATTAAAACACACCTGAAACTGACCAGATCCACTGACACTGACACCAACATACCATTTAAACACACCTGAAACTGACCAGATCCACTGACACTGACACAAAAATAACATTTAAACACACCTGAGACTGACCAGATCCACTGAAACTGACACCAACATACCATTAAAACACACCTGAGACTGACCAGATCCGCTGACACTGACACCAACATACCATTTAAACACACCTGAGACTGACCAGATCCGCTGACACTGACACCAGCATACCATTTAAACACACCTGAAACTGACCAGATCAACTGACACTGACACAAAAATACCATTTAAACACACCTGAGACTGACCAGATCCACTGACACTGACACCAGCATACCATTAAAACACACCTGAAACTGACCAGATCCACTGACACTGACACCAACATACCATTAAAACACACCTGAGACTGACCAGATCCACTGACACTGACACCAACATACCATTTAAACACACTTGAGACTGACCAGATCCACTGACACTGACACCAACATACCATTTAAACACACCTGAGACTGACCAGATCCGCTGACACTGACACCAGCATACCATTAAAACACACCTGAGACTGACCAGATCCAATGACACTGACACCAACATACCATTAAAACACACCTGAGACTGACCAGATCCACTGACACTGACACCAACATACCATTAAAACACACCTGAGACTGACCAGATCCACTGACACTGACACCAACATACCATTAAAACACACCTGAGACTGACCAGATCCACTGACACTGACACCAACATACCATTAAAACACACCTGAGACTGACCAGATCCACTGACACTGACACCAACATACCATTAAAACACACTTGAGACTGACCAGATCCACTGACACTGACACCAACATACCATTTAAACACACCTGAAACTGACCAGATCCACTGACACTGACACCAACATACCATTTAAACACACCTGAAACTGACCAGATCCGCTGACACTGACACCAGCTTACCATTTAAACACACCTGAAACTGACCAGATCCATCGACACTTACACCAACATACCATTAAAACACACATGAAACTGACCAGATCCACTGACACTGAAACAAAAATAAAATTTAAACACACCTGAGACTGACCAGATCCACTGACACTGACACCAACATACCATTAAAACACACCTGAGAGTGACCAGATCCACTGACACTGACACCAACATACCATTTAAACACACCTGAAACTGACCAGATCCACTGACACAGACACCAACATACCATTAAAACACACCTGAGACTGACCAGATCCACTGACACTGACACCAACATACCATTTAAACACACCTGAAACTGACCAGATCCACTGACACTGACATCAGCATACCATTAAAACACACCTGAGACTGACCAGATCCACTGACACTGACACCAACATACCATTAAAACACACCTGAGACTGAACAGATCCACTGACACTGACACCAACATACCATTTAAACACACCTGAAACTGACCAGATCCACTGACACTGACACCAACATACCATTAAAACACACCTGAGACTGACCAGATCCAATGACACTGACACCAACATACCATTTAAACACACCTGAGACTGACCAGATCCACTGACACTGACACCAACATACCATTAAAACACACCTGAGACTGACCAGATCCACTGACACTGACACCAACATACCATTAAAACACACCTGAGACTGACCAGATCCACTGACACTGACACCAACATACCATTAAAACACACCTGAGACTGACCAGATCCACTGACACTGACACCAACATACCATTTAAACACACTTGAGACTGACCAGATCCACTGACACTGACACCAACATACCATTTAAACACACCTGAGACTGACCAGATCCACTGACACTGACACCAACATACCATTAAAACACACCTGAGACTGACCAGATCCGCTGACACTGACACCAACATACCATTTAAACACACCTGAGACTGACCAGATGCGCTGACACTGACACCAGCATACCATTCAAACACACCTGAAACTGACCATATCCATCGACACTTACACCAACATACCATTAAAACACACCTGAAACTGACCAGATCCACTGACACTGACACCAACATACCATTTAAACACACCTGAAACTGACCAGATCCACTGACACTGACACAAAAATAACATTTAAACACACCTGAGACTGACCAGATCCACTGAAACTGACACCAACATACCATTAAAACACACCTGAGACTGACCAGATCCGCTGACACTGACACCAACATACCATTTAAACACACCTGAGACTGACCAGATCCGCTGACACTGACACCAGCATACCATTTAAACACACCTGAAACTGACCAGATCAACTGACACTGACACAAAAATACCATTTAAACACACCTGAGACTGACCAGATCCACTGACACTGACACCAGCATACCATTAAAACACACCTGAAACTGACCAGATCCACTGACACTGACACCAACATACCATTAAAACACACCTGAGACTGACCAGATCCACTGACACTGACACCAACATACCATTTAAACACACTTGAGACTGACCAGATCCACTGACACTGACACCAACATACCATTTAAACACACCTGAGACTGACCAGATCCGCTGACACTGACACCAGCATACCATTAAAACACACCTGAGACTGACCAGATCCAATGACACTGACACCAACATACCATTTAAACACACCTGAGACTGACCAGATCCACTGACACTGACACCAACATACCATTAAAACACACCTGAGACTGACCAGATCCACTGACACTGACACCAACATACCATTAAAACACACCTGAGACTGACCAGATCCACTGACACTGACACCAACATACCATTAAAACACACCTGAGACTGACCAGATCCACTGACACTGACACCAACATACCATTTAAACACACCTGAAACTGACCAGATCCACTGACACTGACACCAACATACCATTTAAACACACCTGAAACTGACCAGATCCGCTGACACTGACACCAGCTTACCATTTAAACACACCTGAAACTGACCAGATCCATCGACACTTACACCAACATACCATTAAAACACACATGAAACTGACCAGATCCACTGACACTGAAACAAAAATAAAACTTAAACACACCTGAGACTGACCAGATCCACTGACACTGACACCAACATACCATTAAAACACACCTGAGACTGACCAGATCCGCTGACACTGACACCAACATACCATTTAAACACACCTGAGACTGACCAGATCCGCTGACACTGACACCAGCATACCATTTAAACACACCTGAAACTGACCATATCCATCGACACTGACACCAGCATACCATTAAAACACACCTGAAACTGACCAGATCCATTGACACTGACACCAACATACCATTAAAACACACCTGAGACTGAACAGATCCACTGACACTGACACCAACATACCATTTAAACACACCTGAGACTGACCAGATCCACTGACACTGACACCAACATACCATTAAAACACACCTGAGACTGACCAGATCCAATGACACTGACACCAACATACCATTTAAACACACCTGAGACTGACCAGATCCACTGACACTGACACCAACATACCATTTAAACACACTTGAGACTGACCAGATCCACTGACACTGACACCAACATACCATTTAAACACACCTGAAACTGACCAGATCCACTGACACTGACACCAACATACCATTTAAACACACCTGAAACTGACCAGATCCGCTGACAATGACACCAGCTTACCATTTAAACACACCTGAAACTGACCAGATCCATCGACACTTACACCAACATACCATTAAAACACACCTGAAACTGACCAGATCCACTGACACTGAAACAAAAATAAAATTTAAACACACCTGAGACTGACCGGATCCGCTGACACTGACACCAACATACCATTTAAACACACCTGAGACTGACCAGATCCGCTGACACTGACACCAGCATACCATTTAAACACACCTGAAACTGACCATATCCATCGACACTGACACCAGCATACCATTAAAACACACCTGAAACTGACCAGATCCATTGACACTGACACCAACATACCATTTAAACACACCTGAGACTGACCAGATCCGCTGACACTGACACCAGCATACCATTTAAACACACCTGAAACTGACCAGATCCATCGACACTGACACCAACATACCATTAAAACACACCTGAGACTGACCAGATCCACTGACACTGACACCTTCATACCATTAAAACACACCTGAGACTGACCAGATCCACTGACACTGACACCAACATACCATTAAAACACACCTGAGACTGACCAGATCCACTGACACTGACACCAACATACCATTAAAACACACCTGAGAGTGACCAGATCCACTGACACTGACACCAACATACCATTTAAACACACCTGAAACTGACCAGATCCACTGACACTGACACCAACATACCATTAAAACACACCTGAGACTGACCAGATCCACTGACACTGACACCAACATACCATTTAAACACACCTGAAACTGACCAGATCCACTGACACTGACATCAGCATACCATTAAAACACACCTGAGACTGACCAGATCCACTGACACTGACACCAACATACCATTAAAACACACCTGAGACTGAACAGATCCACTGACACTGACACCAACATACCATTTAAACACACCTGAAACTGACCAGATCCACTGACACTGACACCAACATACCATTAAAACACACCTGAGACTGACCAGATCCAATGACACTGACACCAACATACCATTTAAACACACCTGAGACTGACCAGATCCACTGACACTGACACCAACATACCATTAAAACACACCTGAGACTGACCAGATCCACTGACACTGACACCAACATACCATTAAAACACACCTGAGACTGACCAGATCCACTGACACTGACACCAACATACCATTAAAACACACCTGAGACTGACCAGATCCACTGACACTGACACCAACATACCATTTAAACACACTTGAGACTGACCAGATCCACTGACACTGACACCAACATACCATTTAAACACACCTGAAACTGACCAGATCCACTGACACTGACACCAACATACCATTTAAAAACACCTGAAACTTACCAGATCCGCTGACACTGACACCAGCTTACCATTTAAACACACCTGAAACTGACCAGATCCATCGAAACTTACACCAACATACCATTAAAACACACCTGAAACTGACCAGATCCACTGACACTGACACCAACATAGCATTTAAACACACCTGAAACTGACCAGATCCACTGACACTGAAACAAAAATAAAATTTAAACACACCTGAGACTGACCAGATCCACTGACACTGACACCAACATACCATTAAAACACACCTGAGACTGACCAGATCCGCTGACACTGACACCAACATACCATTTAAACACACCTGAGACTGACCAGATGCGCTGACACTGACACCAGCATACCATTCAAACACACCTGAAACTGACCATATCCATCGACACTTACACCAACATACCATTAAAACACACCTGAAACTGACCAGATCCACTGACACTGACACCAACATACCATTTAAACACACCTGAAACTGACCAGATCCACTGACACTGACACAAAAATAACATTTAAACACACCTGAGACTGACCAGATCCACTGAAACTGACACCAACATACCATTAAAACACACCTGAGACTGACCAGATCCGCTGACACTGACACCAGCATACCATTTAAACACACCTGAAACTGACCAGATCAACTGACACTGACACAAAAATACCATTTAAACACACCTGAGACTGACCAGATCCACTGACACTGACACCAGCATACCATTAAAACACACCTGAAACTGACCAGATCCACTGACACTGACACCAACATACCATTAAAACACACCTGAGACTGACCAGATCCACTGACACTGACACCAACATACCATTTAAACACACTTGAGACTGACCAGATCCACTGACACTGACACCAACATACCATTTAAACACACCTGAGACTGACCAGATCTGCTGACACTGACACCAGCATACCACTAAAACACACCTGAGACTGACCAGATCCAATGACACTGACACCAACATACCATTAAAACACACCTGAGACTGACCAGATCCACTGACACTGACACCAACATACCATTAAAACACACCTGAGACTGACCAGATCCACTGACACTGACACCAACATACCATTAAAACACACCTGAGACTGACCAGATCCACTGACACTGACACCAACATACCATTAAAACACACCTGAGACTGACCAGATCCACTGACACTGACACCAACATACCATTAAAACACACTTGAGACTGACCAGATCCACTGACACTGACACCAACATACCATTTAAACACACCTGAAACTGACCAGATCCACTGACACTGACACCAACATACCATTTAAACACACCTGAAACTGACCAGATCCGCTGACACTGACACCAGCTTACCATTTAAACACACCTGAAACTGACCAGATCCATCGACACTTACACCAACATACCATTAAAACACACATGAAACTGACCAGATCCACTGACACTGAAACAAAAATAAAATTTAAACACACCTGAGACTGACCAGATCCACTGACACTGACACCAACATACCATTTAAACACACCTGAGACTGACCAGATCCACTGACACTGACACCAACATACCATTTAAACACACTTGAGACTGACCAGATCCACTGACACTGACACCAACATACCATTTAAACACACCTGAAACTGACCAGATCCACTGACACTGACACCAACATACCATTTAAACACACCTGAAACTGACCAGATCCGCTGACAATGACACCAGCTTACCATTTAAACACACCTGAAACTGACCAGATCCATCGACACTTACACCAACATACCATTAAAACACACCTGAAACTGACCAGATCCACTGACACTGAAACAAAAATAAAATTTAAACACACCTGAGACTGACCGGATCCGCTGACACTGACACCAACATACCATTTAAACACACCTGAGACTGACCAGATCCGCTGACACTGACACCAGCATACCATTTAAACACACCTGAAACTGACCATATCCATCGACACTGACACCAGCATACCATTAAAACACACCTGAAACTGACCAGATCCATTGACACTGACACCAACATACCATTTAAACACACCTGAGACTGACCAGATCCGCTGACACTGACACCAGCATACCATTTAAACACACCTGAAACTGACCAGATCCATCGACACTGACACCAACATACCATTAAAACACACCTGAGACTGACCAGATCCACTGACACTGACACCTTCATACCATTAAAACACACCTGAGACTGACCAGATCCACTGACACTGACACCAACATACCATTAAAACACACCTGAGACTGACCAGATCCACTGACACTGACACCAACATACCATTAAAACACACCTGAAACTGACCAGATCCACTGACACTGACACCAACATAGCATTTAAACACACCTGAAACTGACCAGATCCACTGACACTGAAACAAAAATAAAATTTAAACACACCTGAGACTGACCAGATCCACTGACACTGACACCAACATACCATTAAAACACACCTGAGACTGACCAGATCCGCTGACACTGACACCAACATACCATTTAAACACACCTGAGACTGACCAGATGCGCTGACACTGACACCAGCATACCATTCAAACACACCTGAAACTGACCATATCCATCGACACTTACACCAACATACCATTAAAACACACCTGAAACTGACCAGATCCACTGACACTGACACCAACATACCATTTAAACACACCTGAAACTGACCAGATCCACTGACACTGACACAAAAATAACATTTAAACACACCTGAGACTGACCAGATCCACTGAAACTGACACCAACATACCATTAAAACACACCTGAGACTGACCAGATCCGCTGACACTGACACCAGCATACCATTTAAACACACCTGAAACTGACCAGATCAACTGACACTGACACAAAAATACCATTTAAACACACCTGAGACTGACCAGATCCACTGACACTGACACCAGCATACCATTAAAACACACCTGAAACTGACCAGATCCACTGACACTGACACCAACATACCATTAAAACACACCTGAGACTGACCAGATCCACTGACACTGACACCAACATACCATTTAAACACACTTGAGACTGACCAGATCCACTGACACTGACACCAACATACCATTTAAACACACCTGAGACTGACCAGATCTGCTGACACTGACACCAGCATACCACTAAAACACACCTGAGACTGACCAGATCCAATGACACTGACACCAACATACCATTAAAACACACCTGAGACTGACCAGATCCACTGACACTGACACCAACATACCATTAAAACACACCTGAGACTGACCAGATCCACTGACACTGACACCAACATACCATTAAAACACACCTGAGACTGACCAGATCCACTGACACTGACACCAACATACCATTAAAACACACCTGAGACTGACCAGATCCACTGACACTGACACCAACATACCATTAAAACACACTTGAGACTGACCAGATCCACTGACACTGACACCAACATACCATTTAAACACACCTGAAACTGACCAGATCCACTGACACTGACACCAACATACCATTTAAACACACCTGAAACTGACCAGATCCGCTGACACTGACACCAGCTTACCATTTAAACACACCTGAAACTGACCAGATCCATCGACACTTACACCAACATACCATTAAAACACACATGAAACTGACCAGATCCACTGACACTGAAACAAAAATAAAATTTAAACACACCTGAGACTGACCAGATCCACTGACACTGACACCAACATACCATTAAAACACACCTGAGAGTGACCAGATCCACTGACACTGACACCAACATACCATTTAAACACACCTGAAACTGACCAGATCCACTGACACAGACACCAACATACCATTAAAACACACCTGAGACTGACCAGATCCACTGACACTGACACCAACATACCATTTAAACACACCTGAAACTGACCAGATCCACTGACACTGACATCAGCATACCATTAAAACACACCTGAGACTGACCAGATCCACTGACACTGACACCAACATACCATTAAAACACACCTGAGACTGAACAGATCCACTGACACTGACACCAACATACCATTTAAACACACCTGAAACTGACCAGATCCACTGACACTGACACCAACATACCATTAAAACACACCTGAGACTGACCAGATCCAATGACACTGACACCAACATACCATTTAAACACACCTGAGACTGACCAGATCCACTGACACTGACACCAACATACCATTAAAACACACCTGAGACTGACCAGATCCACTGACACTGACACCAACATACCATTAAAACACACCTGAGACTGACCAGATCCACTGACACTGACACCAACATACCATTAAAACACACCTGAGACTGACCAGATCCACTGACACTGACACCAACATACCATTTAAACACACTTGAGACTGACCAGATCCACTGACACTGACACCAACATACCATTTAAACACACCTGAAACTGACCAGATCCACTGACACTGACACCAACATACCATTTAAAAACACCTGAAACTGACCAGATCCGCTGACACTGACACCAGCTTACCATTTAAACACACCTGAAACTGACCAGATCCATCGAAACTTACACCAACATACCATTAAAACACACCTGAAACTGACCAGATCCACTGACACTGACACCAACATAGCATTTAAACACACCTTAAACTGACCAGATCCACTGACACTGAAACAAAAATAAAATTTAAACACACCTGAGACTGACCAGATCCACTGACACTGACACCAACATACCATTAAAACACACCTGAGACTGACCAGATCCGCTGACACTGACACCAACATACCATTTAAACACACCTGAGACTGACCAGATGCGCTGACACTGACACCAGCATACCATTCAAACACACCTGAAACTGACCATATCCATCGACACTTACACCAACATACCATTAAAACACACCTGAAACTGACCAGATCCACTGACACTGACACCAACATACCATTTAAACACACCTGAAACTGACCAGATCCACTGACACTGACACAAAAATAACATTTAAACACACCTGAGACTGACCAGATCCACTGAAACTGACACCAACATACCATTAAAACACACCTGAGACTGACCAGATCCGCTGACACTGACACCAACATACCATTTAAACACACCTGAGACTGACCAGATCCGCTGACACTGACACCAGCATACCATTTAAACACACCTGAAACTGACCAGATCAACTGACACTGACACAAAAATACCATTTAAACACACCTGAGACTGACCAGATCCACTGACACTGACACCAGCATACCATTAAAACACACCTGAAACTGACCAGATCCACTGACACTGACACCAACATACCATTAAAACACACCTGAGACTGACCAGATCCACTGACACTGACACCAACATACCATTTAAACACACTTGAGACTGACCAGATCCACTGACACTGACACCAACATACCATTTAAACACACCTGAGACTGACCACATCCGCTGACACTGACACCAGCATACCATTAAAACACACCTGAGACTGACCAGATCCAATGACACTGACACCAACATACCATTTAAACACACCTGAGACTGACCAGATCCACTGACACTGACACCAACATACCATTAAAACACACCTGAGACTGACCAGATCCACTGACACTGACACCAACATACCATTAAAACACACCTGAGACTGACCAGATCCACTGACACTGACACCAACATACCATTAAAACACACCTGAGACTGACCAGATCCACTGACACTGACACCAACATACCATTAAAACACACTTGAGACTGACCAGATCCACTGACACTGACACCAACATACCATTTAAACACACCTGAAACTGACCAGATCCACTGACACTGACACCAGCTTACCATTTAAACACACCTGAAACTGACCAGATCCATCGACACTTACACCAACATACCATTAAAACACACATGAAACTGACCAGATCCACTGACACTGAAACAAAAATAAAATTTAAACACACCTGAGACTGACCAGATCCACTGACACTGACACCAACATACCATTAAAACACACCTGAGACTGACCAGATCCGCTGACACTGACACCAACATACCATTTAAACACACCTGAGACTGACCAGATCCGCTGACACTGACACCAGCATACCATTTAAACACACCTGAAACTGACCATATCCATCGACACTGACACCAGCATACCATTAAAACACACCTGAAACTGACCAGATCCATTGACACTGACACCAACATACCATTAAAACACACCTGAGACTGAACAGATCCACTGACACTGACACCAACATACCATTTAAACACACCTGAGACTGACCAGATCCACTGACACTGACACCAACATACCATTAAAACACACCTGAGACTGACCAGATCCAATGACACTGACACCAACATACCATTTAAACACACCTGAGACTGACCAGATCCACTGACACTGACACCAACATACCATTAAAACACACCTGAGACTGACCAGATCCACTGACACTGACACCAACATACCATTAAAACACACCTGAGACTGACCAGATCCACTGACACTGACACCAACATACCATTAAAACACACCTGAGACTGACCAGATCCACTGACACTGACACCAACATACCATTTAAACACACTTGAGACTGACCAGATCCACTGACACTGACACCAACATACCATTTAAACACACCTGAAACTGACCAGATCCACTGACACTGACACCAACATACCATTTAAACACACCTGAAACTGACCAGATCCGCTGACAATGACACCAGCTTACCATTTAAACACACCTGAAACTGACCAGATCCATCGACACTTACACCAACATACCATTAAAACACACCTGAAACTGACCAGATCCACTGACACTGACACCAACATAGCATTTAAACACACATAAAACTGACCAGATCCGCTGACACTGACACCAGCTTACCATTTAAACACACCTGAAACTGACCAGATCCATCGACACTTACACCAACATACCATTAAAACACACATGAAACTGACCAGATCCACTGACACTGAAACAAAAATAAAATTTAAACACACCTGAGACTGACCAGATCCACTGACACTGACACCAACATACCATTAAAACACACCTGAGACTGACCAGATCCGCTGACACTGACACCAACATACCATTTAAACACACCTGAGACTGACCAGATCCGCTGACACTGACACCAGCATACCATTTAAACACACCTGAAACTGACCATATCCATCGACACTGACACCAGCATACCATTAAAACACACCTGAAACTGACCAGATCCATTGACACTGACACCAACATACCATTTAAACACACCTGAGACTGACCAGATCCGCTGACACTGACACCAGCATACCATTTAAACACACCTGAAACTGACCAGATCCATCGACACTGACACCAACATACCATTAAAACACACCTGAGACTGACCAGATCCACTGACACTGACACCTTCATACCATTAAAACACACCTGAGACTGACCAGATCCACTGACACTGACACCAACATACCATTAAAACACACCTGAGACTGACCAGATCCACTGACACTGACACCAACATACCATTAAAACACACCTGAGACTGACCAGATCCACTGACACTGACACCAACATACCATTTAAACACACCTGAAACTGACCAGATCCACTGACACTGACATCAGCATACCATTAAAACACACCTGAGACTGACCAGATCCACTGACACTGACACCAACATACCATTAAAACACACCTGAGACTGAACAGATCCACTGACACTGACACCAACATATAATTTAAACACACCTGAAACTGACCAGATCCACTGACACTGACACCAACATACCATTAAAACACACCTGAGACTGACCAGATCCAATGACACTGACACCAACATACCATTTAAACACACCTGAGACTGACCAGATCCACTGACACTGACACCAACATACCATTAAAACACACCTGAGACTGACCAGATCCACTGACACTGACACCAACATACCATTAAAACACACCTGAGACTGACCAGATCCACTGACACTGACACCAACATACCATTAAAACACACCTGAGACTGACCAGATCCACTGACACTGACACCAACATACCATTTAAACACACTTGAGACTGACCAGATCCACTGACACTGACACCAACATACCATTTAAACACACCTGAAACTGACCAGATCCACTGACACTGACACCAACATACCATTTAAAAACACCTGAAACTGACCAGATCCGCTGACACTGACACCAGCTTACCATTTAAACACACCTGAAACTGACCAGATCCATCGAAACTTACACCAACATACCATTAGAACACACCTGAAACTGACCAGATCCACTGACACTGACACCAACATAGCATTTAAACACACCTTAAACTGACCAGATCCACTGACACTGAAACAAAAATAAAATTTAAACACACCTGAGACTGACCAGATCCACTGACACTGACACCAACATACCATTAAAACACACCTGAGACTGACCAGATCCGCTGACACTGACACCAACATACCATTTAAACACACCTGAGACTGACCAGATGCGCTGACACTGACACCAGCATACCATTCAAACACACCTGAAACTGACCATATCCATCGACACTTACACCAACATACCATTAAAACACACCTGAAACTGACCAGATCCACTGACACTGACACCAACATACCATTTAAACACACCTGAAACTGACCAGATCCACTGACACTGACACAAAAATAACATTTAAACACACCTGAGACTGACCAGATCCACTGAAACTGACACCAACATACCATTAAAACACACCTGAGACTGACCAGATCCGCTGACACTGACACCAACATACCATTTAAACACACCTGAGACTGACCAGATCCGCTGACACTGACACCAGCATACCATTTAAACACACCTGAAACTGACCAGATCAACTGACACTGACACAAAAATACCATTTAAACACACCTGAGACTGACCAGATCCACTGACACTGACACCAGCATACCATTAAAACACACCTGAAACTGACCAGATCCACTGACACTGACACCAACATACCATTAAAACACACCTGAGACTGACCAGATCCACTGACACTGACACCAACATACCATTTAAACACACTTGAGACTGACCAGATCCACTGACACTGACACCAACATACCATTTAAACACACCTGAGACTGACCACATCCGCTGACACTGACACCAGCATACCATTAAAACACACCTGAGACTGACCAGATCCAATGACACTGACACCAACATACCATTTAAACACACCTGAGACTGACCAGATCCACTGACACTGACACCAACATACCATTAAAACACACCTGAGACTGACCAGATCCACTGACACTGACACCAACATACCATTAAAACACACCTGAGACTGACCAGATCCACTGACACTGACACCAACATACCATTAAAACACACCTGAGACTGACCAGATCCACTGACACTGACACCAACATACCATTAAAACACACTTGAGACTGACCAGATCCACTGACACTGACACCAACATACCATTTAAACACACCTGAAACTGACCAGATCCACTGACACTGACACCAGCTTACCATTTAAACACACCTGAAACTGACCAGATCCATCGACACTTACACCAACATACCATTAAAACACACATGAAACTGACCAGATCCACTGACACTGAAACAAAAATAAAATTTAAACACACCTGAGACTGACCAGATCCACTGACACTGACACCAACATACCATTAAAACACACCTGAGACTGACCAGATCCGCTGACACTGACACCAACATACCATTTAAACACACCTGAGACTGACCAGATCCGCTGACACTGACACCAGCATACCATTTAAACACACCTGAAACTGACCATATCCATCGACACTGACACCAGCATACCATTAAAACACACCTGAAACTGACCAGATCCATTGACACTGACACCAACATACCATTAAAACACACCTGAGACTGAACAGATCCACTGACACTGACACCAACATACCATTTAAACACACCTGAGACTGACCAGATCCACTGACACTGACACCAACATACCATTAAAACACACCTGAGACTGACCAGATCCAATGACACTGACACCAACATACCATTTAAACACACCTGAGACTGACCAGATCCACTGACACTGACACCAACATACCATTAAAACACACCTGAGACTGACCAGATCCACTGACACTGACACCAACATACCATTAAAACACACCTGAGACTGACCAGATCCACTGACACTGACACCAACATACCATTAAAACACACCTGAGACTGACCAGATCCACTGACACTGACACCAACATACCATTTAAACACACTTGAGACTGACCAGATCCACTGACACTGACACCAACATACCATTTAAACACACCTGAAACTGACCAGATCCACTGACACTGACACCAACATACCATTTAAACACACCTGAAACTGACCAGATCCGCTGACAATGACACCAGCTTACCATTTAAACACACCTGAAACTGACCAGATCCATCGACACTTACACCAACATACCATTAAAACACACCTGAAACTGACCAGATCCACTGACACTGACACCAACATAGCATTTAAACACACATAAAACTGACCAGATCCGCTGACACTGACACCAGCTTACCATTTAAACACACCTGAAACTGACCAGATCCATCGACACTTACACCAACATACCATTAAAACACACATGAAACTGACCAGATCCACTGACACTGAAACAAAAATAAAATTTAAACACACCTGAGACTGACCAGATCCACTGACACTGACACCAACATACCATTAAAACACACCTGAGACTGACCAGATCCGCTGACACTGACACCAACATACCATTTAAACACACCTGAGACTGACCAGATCCGCTGACACTGACACCAGCATACCATTTAAACACACCTGAAACTGACCATATCCATCGACACTGACACCAGCATACCATTAAAACACACCTGAAACTGACCAGATCCATTGACACTGACACCAACATACCATTTAAACACACCTGAGACTGACCAGATCCGCTGACACTGACACCAGCATACCATTTAAACACACCTGAAACTGACCAGATCCATCGACACTGACACCAACATACCATTAAAACACACCTGAGACTGACCAGATCCACTGACACTGACACCTTCATACCATTAAAACACACCTGAGACTGACCAGATCCACTGACACTGACACCAACATACCATTAAAACACACCTGAGACTGACCAGATCCACTGACACTGACACCAACATACCATTAAAACACACCTGAGACTGACCAGATCCACTGACACTGACACCAACATACCATTTAAACACACCTGAAACTGACCAGATCCACTGACACTGACATCAGCATACCATTAAAACACACCTGAGACTGACCAGATCCACTGACACTGACACCAACATACCATTAAAACACACCTGAGACTGAACAGATCCACTGACACTGACACCAACATATAATTTAAACACACCTGAAACTGACCAGATCCACTGACACTGACACCAACATACCATTAAAACACACCTGAGACTGACCAGATCCAATGACACTGACACCAACATACCATTTAAACACACCTGAGACTGACCAGATCCACTGACACTGACACCAACATACCATTAAAACACACCTGAGACTGACCAGATCCACTGACACTGACACCAACATACCATTAAAACACACCTGAGACTGACCAGATCCACTGACACTGACACCAACATACCATTAAAACACACCTGAGACTGACCAGATCCACTGACACTGACACCAACATACCATTTAAACACACTTGAGACTGACCAGATCCACTGACACTGACACCAACATACCATTTAAACACACCTGAAACTGACCAGATCCACTGACACTGACACCAACATACCATTTAAAAACACCTGAAACTGACCAGATCCGCTGACACTGACACCAGCTTACCATTTAAACACACCTGAAACTGACCAGATCCATCGAAACTTACACCAACATACCATTAGAACACACCTGAAACTGACCAGATCCACTGACACTGACACCAACATAGCATTTAAACACACCTGAAACTGACCAGATCCACTGACACTGAAACAAAAATAAAATTTAAACACACCTGAGACTGACCAGATCCACTGACACTGACACCAACATACCATTAAAACACACCTGAGACTGACCAGATCCAATGACACTGACACCAACATACCATTCAAACACACCTGAAACTGACCATATCCATCGACACTTACACCAACATACCATTAGAACACACCTGAAACTGACCAGATCCACTGACACTGACACCAACATAGCATTTAAACACACCTGAAACTGACCAGATCCACTGACACTGAAACAAAAATAAAATTTAAACACACCTGAGACTGACCAGATCCACTGACACTGACACCAACATACCATTTAAACACACCTGAGACTGACCAGATGCGCTGACACTGACACCAGCATACCATTCAAACACACCTGAAACTGACCATATCCATCGACACTTACACCAACATACCATTAAAACACACCTGAAACTGACCAGATCCACTGACACTGACACCAACATACCATTTAAACACACCTGAAACTGACCAGATCCACTGACACTGACACAAAAATAACATTTAAACACACCTGAGACTGACCAGATCCACTGAAACTGACACCAACATACCATTAAAACACACCTGAGACTGACCAGATCCGCTGACACAGACACCAACATACCATTTAAACACACCTGAGACTGACCAGATCCGCTGACACTGACACCAGCATACCATTTAAACACACCTGAAACTGACCAGATCAACTGACACTGACACAAAAATACCATTTAAACACACCTGAGACTGACCAGATCCACTGACACTGACACCAGCATACCATTAAAACACACCTGAAACTGACCAGATCCACTGACACTGACACCAACATACCATTAAAACACACCTGAGACTGACCAGATACACTGACACTGACACCAACATACCATTTAAACACACTTGAGACTGACCAGATCCACTGACACTGACACCAACATACCATTTAAACACACCTGAGACTGACCAGATCCGCTGACACTGACACCAGCATACCATTAAAACACACCTGAGACTGACCAGATCCAATGACACTGACACCAACATACCATTTAAACACACCTGAGACTGACCAGATCCACTGACACTGACACCAACATACCATTAAAACACACCTGAGACTGACCAGATCCACTGACACTGACACCAACATACCATTAAAACACACCTGAGACTGACCAGATCCACTGACACTGACACCAACATACCATTAAAACACACCTGAGACTGACCAGATCCACTGACACTGACACCAACATACCATTAAAACACACCTGAGACTGACCAGATCCACTGACACTGACACCAACATACCATTTAAACACACCTGAAACTGACCAGATCCACTGACACTGACACCAACATACCATTTAAACACACCTGAAACTGACCAGATCCGCTGACACTGACACCAGCTTACCATTTAAACACACCTGAAACTGACCAGATCCATCGACACTTACACCAACATACCATTAAAACACACATGAAACTGACCAGATCCACTGACACTGAAACAAAAATAAAATTTAAACACACCTGAGACTGACCAGATCCACTGACACTGACACCAACATACCATTAAAACACACCTGAGACTGACCAGATCCGCTGACACTGACACCAACATACCATTTAAACACACCTGAGACTGACCAGATCCGCTGACACTGACACCAGCATACCATTTAAACACACCTGAAACTGACCATATCCATCGACACTGACACCAGCATACCATTAAAACACACCTGAAACTGACCAGATCCATTGACACTGACACCAACATACCATTTAAACACACCTGAGACTGACCAGATCCGCTGACACTGACACCAGCATACCATTTAAACACACCTGAAACTGACCAGATCCATCGACACTGACACCAACATACCATTAAAACACACCTGAGACTGACCAGATCCACTGACACTGACACCTTCATACCATTAAAACACACCTGAGACTGACCAGATCCACTGACACTGACACCAACATACCATTAAAACACACCTGAGACTGACCAGATCCACTGACACTGACACCAACATACCATTAAAACACACCTGAGACTGACCAGATCCACTGACACTGACACCAACATACCATTTAAACACACCTGAAACTGACCAGATCCACTGACACTGACACCAACATACCATTAAAACACACCTGAGACTGACCAGATCCACTGACACTGACACCAACATACCATTTAAACACACCTGAAACTGACCAGATCCACTGACACTGACACCAGCATACCATTAAAACACACCTGAAACTGACCAGATCCACTGACACTGACACCAACATACCATTTAAACACACCTGAGACTGACCAGATCCGCTGACACTGACACCTGCATACCATTTAAACACACCTGAAACTGACCAGATCCACTGACACTGACACCAACATACCATTTAAACACAACTGAGACTGACCAGATCCGCTGACACTGACACCAGCATACCATTTAAACACACCTGAGACTGACCAGATCCACTGACACTGACACCAACATACCATTAAAACACACCTGAGACTGACCAGATCCGCTGACACTGACACCAACATACCATTTAAACACACCTGAAACTGACCAGATCCATTGACACTGACACCAACATACCATTTAAATACACCTGAAACTGACCAGATCCACTGACACTGACACCAACATACCATTTAAACACACCTGAGACTGACCAGATCCACTGACACTGACACCAGCATACCATTAAACACACCTGAGACTGACCAGATCCATCGACACTGACACCAACATACCATTAAAACACACCTGAGACTGACCAGATCCACTGACACTGACACCAACATACCATTAAAACACACCTGAGACTGACCAGATCCACTGACACTGACATCAACATACCATTAAAACACACCTGAGACTGACCAGATCCACTGACACTGACACCAACATACCATTTAAACACACTTGAGACTGACCAGATCCACTGACACTGACACCAACATACCATTTAAACACACCTGAAACTGACCAGATCCACTGACACTGACACCAACATACCATTTAAAAACACCTGAAACTGACCAGATCCGCTGACACTGACACCAGCTTACCATTTAAACACACCTGAAACTGACCAGATCCATCGAAACTTACACCAACATACCATTAGAACACACCTGAAACTGACCAGATCCACTGACACTGACACCAACATAGCATTTAAACACACCTGAAACTGACCAGATCCACTGACACTGAAACAAAAATAAAATTTAAACACACCTGAGACTGACCAGATCCACTGACACTGACACCAACATACCATTAAAACACACCTGAGACTGACCAGATCCGCTGACACTGACACCAACATACCATTTAAACACACCTGAGACTGACCAGATGCGCTGACACTGACACCAGCATACCATTCAAACACACCTGAAACTGACCATATCCATCGACACTTACACCAACATACCATTAAAACACACCTGAAACTGACCAGATCCACTGACACTGACACCAACATACCATTTAAACACACCTGAAACTGACCAGATCCACTGACACTGACACAAAAATAACATTTAAACACACCTGAGACTGACCAGATCCACTGAAACTGACACCAACATACCATTAAAACACACCTGAGACTGACCAGATCCGCTGACACTGACACCAACATACCATTTAAACACACCTGAGACTGACCAGATCCGCTGACACTGACACCAGCATACCATTTAAACACACCTGAAACTGACCAGATCAACTGACACTGACACAAAAATACCATTTAAACACACCTGAGACTGACCAGATCCACTGACACTGACACCAGCATACCATTAAAACACACCTGAAACTGACCAGATCCACTGACACTGACACCAACATACCATTAAAACACACCTGAGACTGACCAGATCCACTGACACTGACACCAACATACCATTTAAACACACTTGAGACTGACCAGATCCACTGACACTGACACCAACATACCATTTAAACACACCTGAGACTGACCAGATCCGCTGACACTGACACCAGCATACCATTAAAACACACCTGAGACTGACCAGATCCAATGACACTGACACCAACATACCATTTAAACACACCTGAGACTGACCAGATCCACTGACACTGACACCAACATACCATTAAAACACACCTGAGACTGACCAGATCCACTGACACTGACACCAACATACCATTAAAACACACCTGAGACTGACCAGATCCACTGACACTGACACCAACATACCATTAAAACACACCTGAGACTGACCAGATCCACTGACACTGACACCAACATACCATTAAAACACACCTGAGACTGACCAGATCCACTGACACTGACACCAACATACCATTTAAACACACCTGAAACTGACCAGATCCACTGACACTGACACCAACATACCATTTAAACACACCTGAAACTGACCAGATCCGCTGACACTGACACCAGCTTACCATTTAAACACACCTGAAACTGACCAGATCCATCGACACTTACACCAACATACCATTAAAACACACATGAAACTGACCAGATCCACTGACACTGAAACAAAAATAAAATTTAAACACACCTGAGACTGACCAGATCCACTGACACTGACACCAACATACCATTAAAACACACCTGAGACTGACCAGATCCGCTGACACTGACACCAACATACCATTTAAACACACCTGAGACTGACCAGATCCGCTGACACTGACACCAGCATACCATTTAAACACACCTGAAACTGACCATATCCATCGACACTGACACCAGCATACCATTAAAACACACCTGAAACTGACCAGATCCATTGACACTGACACCAACATACCATTTAAACACACCTGAGACTGACCAGATCCGCTGACACTGACACCAGCATACCATTTAAACACACCTGAAACTGACCAGATCCATCGACACTGACACCAACATACCATTAAAACACACCTGAGACTGACCAGATCCACTGACACTGACACCTTCATACCATTAAAACACACCTGAGACTGACCAGATCCACTGACACTGACACCAACATACCATTAAAACACACCTGAGACTGACCAGATCCACTGACACTGACACCAACATACCATTAAAACACACCTGAGACTGACCAGATCCACTGACACTGACACCAACATACCATTTAAACACACCTGAAACTGACCAGATCCACTGACACTGACACCAACATACCATTAAAACACACCTGAGACTGACCAGATCCACTGACACTGACACCAACATACCATTTAAACACACCTGAAACTGACCAGATCCACTGACACTGACACCAGCATACCATTAAAACACACCTGAAACTGACCAGATCCACTGACACTGACACCAACATACCATTTAAACACACCTGAGACTGACCAGATCCGCTGACACTGACACCTGCATACCATTTAAACACACCTGAAACTGACCAGATCCACTGACACTGACACCAACATACCATTTAAACACAACTGAGACTGACCAGATCCGCTGACACTGACACCAGCATACCATTTAAACACACCTGAGACTGACCAGATCCACTGACACTGACACCAACATACCATTAAAACACACCTGAGACTGACCAGATCCACTGACACTGACACCAACATACCATTAAAACACACCTGAGACTGACCACATCTACTGACACTGACACCAACATACCATTAAAACACACCTGAGACTGACCAGATCCACTGACTCTGACACCAACATACCATTTAAACACACCTGAAACTGACCAGATCCACTGACACTGACACCAACATACCATTTAAACACACTTGAGACTGACCAGATCCACTGACACTGACACCAACATACCATTTAAACACACCTGAAACTGACCAGATCCATCGACACTGACACCAACATACCATTAAAACACACCTGAGAATGACCAGATCCACTGACACTGACACCAACATACCATTAAAACACACCTGAGACTGAACAGATCCACTGACACTGACACCAACATACCATTTAAACACACCTGAAACTGACCAGATCCACTGACACTGACACCAACATACCATTAAAACACACCTGAGACTGACCAGATCCACTGACACTGACACCAACATACCATTTAAACACACCTGAGACTGACCAGATCCACTGACACTGACACCAACATACCATTAAAACACACCTGAGACTGACCAGATCCACTGACACTGATACCAACATACCATTAAAACACACCTGAGACTGACCAGATCCACTGACACTGACACCAACATACCATTAAAACACACCTGAGACTGACCAGATCCACTGACACTGACACCAACATACCATTTAAACACAGTTGAGACTGACCAGATCCACTGACACTGACACCAACATACCATTTAAACACACCTGAAACTGACCAGATCCACTGACACTGACACCAACATACCATTTAAACACACCTGAAACTGACCAGATCCGCTGACACTGACACCAGCTTACCATTTAAACACACCTGAAACTGACCAGATCCATCGACACTTACACCAACATACCATTAAAACACACCTGAAACTGAGCAGATCCACTGACACTGACACCAACATAGCATTTAAACACACCTGAAACTGACCAGATCCACTGACACTGAAACAAAAATAAAATTTAAACACACCTGAGACTGACCAGATCCACTGACACTGACACCAACATACCATTAAAACACACCTGAGACTGACCAGATCCGCTGACACTGACACCAACATACCATTTAAACACACCTGAGACTGACTAGATCCGCTGACACTGACACCAGCATACCATTTAAACACACCTGAAACTGACCATATCCATCGACACTTACACCAACATACCATTAAAACACACCTGAAACTGACCAGATCCACTGACACTGACACCAACATACCATTTAAACACACCTGAAACTGACCAGATCCACTGACACTGACACAAAAATAACATTTAAACACACCTGAGACTGACCAGATCCACTGACACTGACACCAACATACCATTAAAACACACCTGAGACTGACTAGATCCGCTGACACTGACACCAACATACCATTTAAACACACCTGAGACTGACCAGATCCGCTGACACTGACACCAGCATACCATTTAAACACACCTGAAACTGACCAGATCAACTGACACTGACACAAAAAATACCATTTAAACACACCTGAGACTGACCAGATCCACTGACACTGACACCAGCATACCATTAAAACACACCTGAAACTGACCAGATCCACTGACACTGACACCAACATACCATTAAAACACACCTGAGACTGACCAGATCCACTGACACTGACACCAACATACCATTTAAACACACTTGAGACTGACCAGATCCACTGACACTGACACCAACATACCATTTAAACACACCTGAGACTGACCAGATCCGCTGACACTGACACCAGCATACCATTTAAACACACCTGAGACTGACCAGATCCATCGACACTGACACCAACATACCATTTAAACACACCTGAGACTGACCAGATCCACTGACACTGACACCAACATACCATTAAAACACACCTGAGACTGACCAGATCCACTGACACTGACACCAACATACCATTAAATCACACCTGAGACTGACCAGATCCAATGACACTGACACCAACATACCATTTAAACACACCTGAGACTGACTAGATCCGCTGACACTGACACCAGCATACCATTTAAACACACCTGAGACTGACCAGATCCATCGACACTGACACCAACATACCATTAAAACACACCTGAGACTGACCAGATCCACTGACACTGACACCAGCATACCATTAAAACACACCTGAAACTGACCAGATCCACTGACACTGACACAAAAATACCATTTAAACACACCTGGGACTGACCAGATCCGCTGACACTGACACCAGCATACCATTTAAACACACCTGAAACTGACCAGATCCACTGACACTGACACAAAAATAACATTTAAACACACCTGAGACTGACCAGATCCACTGACACTGACACCAACATACCATTAAAACACACCTGAAACTGACCAGATCCAATGACACTGACACAAAAATACCATTTAAACACACCTGAGACTGACCAGATCCACTGACACTGACACCAACATACCATTAAAACACACCTGAGACTGACCAGATCCACTGACACTGACACCAACATACCATTTAAACACACTTGAGACTGACCAGATCCACTGACACTGACACCAACATACCATTTAAACACACCTGAAACTGACCAGATCCACTGACACTGACACCAACATACCATTTAAACACACCTGAAACTGACCAGATCCGCTGACACTGACACCAGCTTACCATTTAAACACACCTGAAACTGACCAGATCCATCGACACTTACACCAACATACCATTAAAACACACCTGAAACTGACCAGATCCACTGACACTGACACCAACATAGCATTTAAACACACATGAAACTGACCAGATCCACTGACACTGAAACAAAAATACCATTTAAACACACCTGAGACTGACCAGATCCACTGACACTGACACCAGCATACCATTAAAACACACCTGAAACTGACCAGATCCGCTGACACTGACACCAGCATACCATTTAAACACACCTGAAACTGACCAGATCCATCGACACTTACACCAACATACCATTAAAACACACCTGAAACTGACCAGATCCACTGGCACTGACACCAACATACCATTTAAACACACCTGAAACTGACCAGATCCACTGACACTGACACAAAAATAACATTTAAACACACCTGAGACTGACCAGATCCACTGACACTGACACCAACATACCATTAAAACACACCTGAGACTGACCAGATCCACTGACACTGACACCAACATACCATTTAAACACACCTGAGACTGACCAGATCCGCTGACACTGACACCAGCATACCATTTAAACACACCTGAGACTGACCAGATCCACTGACACTTACACCAACATACCATTAAAACACACTTGAGACTGACCAGATCCACTGACACTGACACCAACATACCATTTAAACACACCTGAAACTGACCAGATCCATCGACACTGACACCAACATACCATTAAAACACACCTGAAACTGACCAGATCCAATGACACTGACACCAACATACCATTTAAACACACCTGAGACTGACCAGATCCGCTGACACTGACACCAGCATACCATTTAAACACACCTGAAACTGACCAGATCCACTGACACTGACACCAACATACCATTTAAACACACTTGAGACTGACCAGATCCACTGACACTGACACCAACATACCATTTAAACACACCTGAAACTGACCAGATCCATCGACACTGACACCAACATACCATTAAAACACACCTGAAACTGACCAGATCCAATGACACTGACACCAACATACCATTTAAACACACCTGAGACTGACCAGATCCACTGACACTGACACCAACATACCATTAAAACACACCTGAGACTGACCAGATCCACTGACACTGACACCAACATACCATTAAAACACACCTGAGACTGACCAGATCCACTGACACTGACACCAACATACCATTAAAACACACCTGAGACTGACCAGATCCACTGACACTGACACCAACATACCATTTAAACACACCTGAAACTGACCAGATCCACTGACACTGACACCAACATACCAGTTAAACACACCTGAAACTGACCAGATCCGCTGACACTGACACCAGCTTACCATTTAAACACACCTGAAACTGACCAGATCCATCGACACTTACACCAACATACCATTAAAACACACCTGAAACTGACCAGATCCACTGACACTGAAACAAAAATAAAATTTAAACACACCTGAGACTGACCAGATCCACTGACACTGACACCAACATACCATTAAAACACACCTGAGACTGACCAGATCCACTGACACTGACACCAACATACCATTTAAACACACCTGAGACTGACCAGATCCGCTGACACTGACACCAGCATACCATTTAAACACACCTGAAACTGACCATATCCATCGACACTTACACCAACATACCATTAAAACACACCTGAAACTGACCAGATCCACTGACACTGACACCAACACACCATTTAAACACACCTGAAACTGACCAGATCCACTGACACTGACAAAAAAATAACATTTAAACACACCTGAGACTGACCAGATCCACTGACACTGACACCAACATACCATTAAAACACACCTGAGACTGACCAGATCCACTGACACTGACACCAACATACCATTTAAACACATCTGAGACTGACCAGATCTGCTGACACTGACACCAGCATACCATTTAAACACACCTGAAACTGACCAGATCAACTGACACTGACACAAAAATACCATTTAAACACACCTGAGACTGACCAGATCCACTGACACTGACACCAGCATACCATTAAAACACACCTGAAACTGACCAGATCCACTGACACTGACACCAACATACCATTAAAACACACCTGAGACTGACCAGATCCACTGACACTGACACCAACATACCATTTAAACACACTTGAGACTGACCAGATCCGCTGACACTGACACCAGCATACCATTTAAACACACCTGAGATTTACCAGATCCATCGACACTGACACCAACATACCATTAAAACACACCTGAGACTGACCAGATCCACTGACACTGACACCAACATACCATTAAAACACACCTGAGACTGACCAGATCCACTGACACTGACACCAACATACCATTAAAACACACCTGAGACTGACCAGATCCAATGACACTGACACCAACATACCATTTAAACGCACCTGAGACTGACCAGATCCACTGACACTGACACCAACATACCATTAAAACACACCTGAGACTGACCAGATCCACTGACACTGACACCAACATACCATTAAAACACACCTGAGACTGACCAGATCCACTGACACTGACACCAGCATACCATTAAAACACACCTGAAACTGACCAGATCCACTGACACTGACACCAACATACCATTAAAACACACCTGGGACTGACCAGATCCACTGACACCGACACCAACATACCATTTAAACACACTGGAGACTGACCAGATCAACTGACACTGACACCAACATACCATTTAAACACACCGGAGACTGACCAGATCAACTGACACTGACACCAACATACCATTTAAACACACCTGAAACTGACCAGATCCACTGACACTGACACCAACATACCATTTAAACACACCTGAGACTGACCAGATCCGCTGACACTGACACCAGCATACCATTTAAACACACCTGAAACTGACCAGATCCATCGACACTTACACCAACATACCATTTAAACACACCTGAAACTGACCAGATCCACTGACACTGACACCAACATACCATTTAAACACACCTGAGACTGACCAGATCCGCTGACACTGACACCAACATACCATTTAAACACACCTGAGACTGACCAGATCCACTGACACTGACACAAAAATACCATTTAAACACACCTGAGACTGACCAGATCCACTGACACTGACACCAGCATACCATTAAAACACACCTGAAACTGACCAGATCCACTGACACTGACACCAACATACCATTAAAACACACCTGAGACTGACCAGATCCGCTGACACTGACACCAACATACCATTTAAACACACCTGAAACTGACCAGATCCGCTGACACTGACACCAGCATACCATTTAAACACACCTGAAACTGACCAGATCCATCGACACTTACACCAACATACCATTAAAACACACCTGAAACTGACCAGATCCACTGGGACTGACACCAACATACCATTTAAACACACCTGAAACTGACCGGATCCACTGACACTGACACAAAAATAACATTTAAACACACCTGAGACTGACCAGATCCATCGACACTTACACCAACATACCATTAAAACACACCTGAGACTGACCAGATCCGCTGACACTTACACCAACATACCATTAAAACACACCTGAAACTGACCAGATCCACTGACACTGACACCAACATACCATTTAAACACACCTGAAACTGACCAGATCCACTGACACTGACACAAAAATAACATTTAAACACACCTGAGACTGACCAGATCCACTGACACTGACACCAACATACCATTAAAACACACCTGAGACTGACCAGATCCGCTGACACTGACACCAGCATACCATTTAAAAACACCTGAAACTGACCAGATCCACTGACACTGACACAAAAATACCATTTAAACACACCTGAGACTTACCAGATCCACTGACACTGACACCAGCATACCATTAAAACACACCTGAAACTGACCAGATCCACTGACACTGACACCAACATACCATTAAAACACACCTGAGACTGACCAGATCCACTGACACTGACACCAACATACCATTTAAACACACCTGAAACTGACCATATCCATCGACACTTACACCAACATACCATTAAAACACACCTGAAACTGACCAGATCCACTGACACTGACACCAACACACCATTTTAACACACCTGAAACTGACCAGATCCACTGACACTGACAAAAAAATAACATTTAAACACACCTGAGACTGACCAGATCCACTGACACTGACACCAACATACCATTAAAACACACCTGAAACTGACCAGATCCACTGGCACTGACACCAACATACCATTTAAACACACCTGAAACTGACCGGATCCACTGACACTGACACAAAAATAACATTTAAACACACCTGAGACTGACCAGATCCATCGACACTTACACCAACATACCATTAAAACACACCTGAGACTGACCAGATCCGCTGACACTTACACCAACATACCATTAAAACACACCTGAAACTGACCAGATCCACTGACACTGACACCAACATACCATTTAAACACACCTGAAACTGACCAGATCCACTGACACTGACACAAAAATAACATTTAAACACACCTGAAACTGACCAGATCCACTGACACTGACACCAACATACCATTTAAACACACCTGAAACTGACCAGATCCACTGACACTGACACAAAAATAACATTTAAACACACCTGAGACTGACCAGATCCACTGACACTGACACCAACATACCATTAAAACACACCTGAGACTGACCAGATCCGCTGACATTGACACCAGCATACCATTTAAAAACACCTGAAACTGACCAGATCCACTGACACTGACACAAAAATACCATTTAAACACACCTGAGACTTACCAGATCCACTGACACTGACACCAGCATACCATTAAAACACACCTGAAACTGACCAGATCCACTGACACTGACACCAACATACCATTAAAACACACCTGAGACTGACCAGATCCACTGACACTGACACCAACATACCATTTAAACACACCTGAAACTGACCATATCCATCGACACTTACACCAACATACCATTAAAACACACCTGAAACTGACCAGATCCACTGACACTGACACCAACACACCATTTAAACACACCTGAAACTGACCAGATCCACTGACACTGACAAAAAAATAACATTTAAACACACCTGAGACTGACCAGATCCACTGACACTGACACCAACATACCATTAAAACACACCTGAAACTGACCAGATCCACTGGCACTGACACCAACATACCATTTAAACACACCTGAAACTGACCGGATCCACTGACACTGACACAAAAATAACATTTAAACACACCTGAGACTGACCAGATCCATCGACACTTACACCAACATACCATTAAAACACACCTGAGACTGACCAGATCCGCTGACACTTACACCAACATACCATTAAAACACACCTGAAACTGACCAGATCCACTGACACTGACACCAACATACCATTTAAACACACCTGAAACTGACCAGATCCACTGACACTGACACAAAAATAACATTTAAACACACCTGAGACTGACCAGATCCACTGACACTGACACCAACATACCATTAAAACACACCTGAGACTGACCAGATCCGCTGACACTGACACCAGCATACCATTTAAAAACACCTGAAACTGACCAGATCCACTGACACTGACACAAAAATACCATTTAAACACACCTGAGACTTACCAGATCCACTGACACTGACACCAGCATACCATTAAAACACACCTGAAACTGACCAGATCCACTGACACTGACACCAACATACCATTAAAACACACCTGAGACTGACCAGATTCACTGACACTGACACCAACATACCATTTAAACACACTTGAGACTGACCAGATCCACTGACACTGACACCAACATACCATTTAAACACACCTGAGACTGACCAGATCCGCTGACACTGACACCAGCATACCATTTAAACACACCTGAGACTGACCAGATCCACTGACACTGACACCAACATACCATTTAAACACACCTGAAACTGACCAGATCCACTGACACTGACACCAACATACCATTTAAACACACTTGAGACTGACCAGATCCACTGACACTGACACCAACCTACCATTTAAACACACCTGAAACTGACCAGATCCATCGACACTGACACCAACATACCATTAAAACACACCTGAGACTGACCAGATCCACTGACACTGACACCAACATACCATTAAAACACACCTGAGACTGACCAGATCCACTGACACTGACACCAACATACCATTTAAACACACTTGAGACTGACCAGATCCACTGACACTGACACCAACATACCATTTAAACACACCTGAAACTGACCAGATCCACTGACACTGACACCAACATACCATTTAAACACACCTGAAACTGACCAGATCCGCTGACACTGACACCAGCTTACCATTTAAACACACCTGAAACTGACCAGATCCATCGACACTTACACCAACATACCATTAAAACACACCTGAAACTGACCAGATCCACTGACACTGACACCAACATAGCATTTAAACACACCTGAAACTGACCAGATCCACTGACACTGAAACAAAAATAAAATTTAAACACACCTGAGACTGACCAGATCCACTGACACTGACACCAACATACCATTAAAACACACCTGAGACTGACCAGATCCGCTGACACTGACACCAGCATACCATTTAAACACACCTGAGACTGACCAGATCCGCTGACACTGACACCAACATACCATTAAAACACACCTGAGACTGACCAGATCCACTGACACTGACACCAGCATACCATTAAAACACACCTGAAACTGACCAGATCCACTGACACTGACACCAACATACCATTAAAACACACCTGGGACTGACCAGATCCACTGACACCGACACCAACATACCATTTAAACACACTGGAGACTGACCAGATCAACTGACACTGACACCAACATACCATTTAAACACACCTGAAACTGACCAGATCCACTGACACTTACACCAACATACCATTTAAACACACCTGAGACTGACCAGATCCGCTGACACTGACACCAGCATACCATTTAAACACACCTGAAACTGACCAGATCCATCGACACTTACACCAACATACCATTAAAACACACCTGAAACTGACCAGATCCACTGACACTGACACAAAAATAACATTTAAACACACCTGAGACTGACCAGATCCACTGACACTGACACCAACATACCATTAAAACACACCTGAGACTGACCACATCCGCTGACACTGACACCAACATACCATTTAAACACACCTGAAACTGACCAGAACCAATGACACTGACACAAAAATACCATTTAAACACACCTGAGACTGACCAGATCCACTGACACTGACACCAACATACCATTAAAACACACCTGAGACTGACCAGATCCACTGACACTGACACCAACATACCATTAAAACACACCTGAGACTGACCAGATCCACTGACACTGACACCAACATACCATTTAAACACACTTGAGACTGACCAGATCCACTGACACTGACACCAACATACCATTTAAACACACCTGAAACTGACCAGATCCACTGACACTGACACCAACATACCATTTAAACACACCTGAAACTGACCAGATCCGCTGACACTGACACCAGCTTACCATTTAAACACACCTGAAACTGACCAGATCCATCGACACTTACACCAACATACCATTAAAACACACCTGAAACTGACCAGATCCACTGACACTGACACCAACATAGCATTTAAACACACCTGAAACTGACCAGATCCACTGACACTGAAACAAAAATACCATTTAAACACACCTGAGACTGACCAGATCCACTGACACTGACACCAGCATACCATTAAAACACACCTGAAACTGACCAGATCCGCTGACACTGACACCAGCATACCATTTAAACACACCTGAAACTGACCAGATCCATCGACACTTAAACCAACATATCATTAAAACACACCTGAAACTGACCAGATCCACTGGCACTGACACCAACATACCATTTAAACACACCTGAAACTGACCAGATCCACTGACACTGACACAAAAATAACATTTAAACACACCTGAGACTGACCAGATCCACTGACACT
>NW_028291581.1:12500-52308 GCF_059453375.1 Lepisosteus platostomus | reverse complement strand
AAGATCTGTTAGGTTTACATGCATATTCTATGTATTAATAAATGTATCCTCGTGTATTAGTACCTGTGTGTGTGCGTTGTTTGAGTTATATCGCATAGTTGGATTCTAAAGCCATTAAAATAATTATTTTTGTGACTTACACAAAAATAATTTTTGGCTACAATTAATAATTGTCCCCGTAAATGCCCAAACTCTACAGAACTGGTGCCTCGTGAGAGCACACTACACCAGCTTCCGCGGGCTTGCAATACAATCGGCGAAAGCGAAAGCGAGAGCAAGGTGTTTAAAGACAGATTTTGTCGTGGTGACATCATGGTAGAAAGAAACGAACTTGTTACGTCTCAACAGAAACGCTCTTTAGCTCTTTCGGCTTTATGCAGAGAACAGCGTCTGTCGAGATCACTTTTGAGTCAGCGGGAAACGCCCTGTGCTGTCAGTTTGATTTCATATTGCTCGTAGCGGCGCCCGGCTTTTGTCTGTCAAACGTTAGGTTGCGCTCCTTCATGCTGCATCGTCGGCATGAGTGGAGCTTTTTAAACGTCTGTACTTACTGCGCCCCATAAGAAATCGTTTGTCCCCGTTCAAAAGAGATTGTGCGATGTCCTGCAGGGTTCGCAAAGCAAACCTTTGACAGTTTGAAAAGAGGAATTTATTCTGCTTCCTGTGCGTGCAGTAGTTACAAAGTTGAACGTCTTTACACGATCTGCTGCAGTTTTCAGTGGGCGGGCTTTGTCAGATGGCTTGGAAAAACGCACTGTGTTTCGGCTCGGGAAACATCATGAGCAGCTATACTGTGTATAGCTGACTTTTAACGCATACAGAATTCATTAGAAATCATTGATTTCTCCAATTAACAAGGGTCCCTTAAAGGATGAGTCAAAGTAACGTTTAATCGGATTAGTTTCCTTAGAGCTGGTTCAGAGTTTGCTCAAGAGTGTACCTTTCACAGATGCGCAAAGAAGAATGTTGGGGGTGCACGCTTCAAGGCGCCTTACAGCTATAGGGAGCGATTCGAGATGATTCGTGGCGTGTGCTCGTTCCCATATACCGTACGCCCCGGGGTGCAGTGCTAAGATGACGTACAATACCGCTTGGGCGCGTAACGGCGTTATATGCAAGTGCGGGACGTGAGGGTTTTCGTTTGTTCGTTTTGTTTTGCTCTGCTTTGCTTTGTTTTGCTTTCCATCGCGTTGGTAAGAGCGTAAATAAAAAGGCGATTCCTGCGTCTACCACTAATGTAAGAGCTATTTCAAGTGCGACGTGGTGCGGCTTTTCAAATGCTTGTGGGCATTTCTCTGTTGTTGATTCTTTTTTTGTGTGTAACAAAGTGGCATTTTCATGTCCGGACGGGGAGACTTTATCATTCCGACATGAAGCCACCCTTAAGTCCTCTGAGGCGTGTCTGTCTGCAAGGCTTGTATTTTGGAAATGTTTTTTTGAAACGGAGAACGACTTTGAAATAGGCTTCCGCCGGCGCCTCGCGATCCAGGTAAGATTGTATCAAAAACGCAGCCGCGGCGGGGCTTGCTGTAGTCGTGGCCGAGTGGTTAAGGCGATGGACTAGAAATCAATTGGGGTCTCCCCGCGCAGGTTCGAATCCTGCCGACTACGTTGTCCACCTCCTGTCGTTGTGTTCCGGCGCAAGCAAAGAAACGTGCCTCTTTGCTGTTCCTGGTGGTTTTAAAACGCCAAATCGCTTGTACCCGCTGCCTTGGAAATAAATTCTTCAGCGTCTGCGAATGGCATTTTGCAGCTGGAAGCAGATGTCGACGCTTTTTGCACAGAGCACCAAAAAAGCGTCTTTTTTGAAGGCCCAGGCACTGAGCATTGGTGGTTCAGTGGTCGAATTCTTGCCTGCCCCGCTGGAGGCTCGGGTTCGATTCCCGGCCAATGCAGTGGCTTTTGCAGCGAGCGGCTCCATCACTTGCATCCCCTTGCAACTCGCAACTGAAAACCCACTGAAGCTAAGCAGGTGTGAGCCAGGTCAGTACCCGGATGAGGGTGAGCTACAGGGAAAAACAAAGCTTCCAGCTGGAAGCGGTGTTAATGGTGCCGGCGGGGGGGCGCTCACCCTGAGGTCTGTGCGGGTCCTAATGCCCCAGTATAGTGACGGATATGCTGTGTTGTAAAAGGGCGCTGTCTTTTGGATGAGATGTAAAACCGAGGTCACAGCGCTCTGTGGTCATTCAAAATGACCACCAAAACCTTTGACAAAAGCTCTTGGTAATTGATGGTCTTCAATAATGCTTCTCCTTTAGGTACATTTTAAATCAGCTGAAAAATGCTGTGAAATGGGGGGGCACTTCAGGCCAGTGTAGGATTTGGGTTACAAGAACCATGAAACTGCACGAGAAAGCCCGTACACTGAATTACACGGCTTTCTATTCAAAGGAGGGCAAAAGAAATTCCCTGAGTTTGATTTTTTGCAGCACAGAGAGGAGCACTGTCGTGAGGCCGGTTAGCTCAGTTGGTTAGAGCGTGGTGCTAATAACGCCTAAACGTACGGGCCAGGTCCTTTTCTCCTTTCTTACCAAAGCTGTTAGGTTCCTTTCCGTGGTGAGATGGGTTGTCATGCAACACTGCCACATAGTGCCGACAGACAAGAGTGTTGCGGGAGAAGAGAAAAGTGTTTGAAGATTTAAGAGTGTCTTAGGTGGAGCCAAAATCAAGTGTCACAAATGAAAGTGGTTGGATTTCCAATGTTTAATATGGTAAAAATAAGCGGAAGTTATTTGCCGGTCCGGCACAGTCTGCCATGCTTTTGTCATATACTGTAAAGTGGTGTCGAACTGGGTGTCGAACTGGATCCTCACCATTTGCATATGTGAGGCTCCAGTTATACATCGAGTGTCACATTAAATGACAAAAATGAAGAGAGTTAAAGCAGCTGGAGAGGTTTTCTTACAACTTTTGAGCTGACACAGTTTTGGAAAATGTTTCCTTCACGCTGCACTGTACAATATAGGCAGCCAAGAGTCTCCAAAACAAAACAGAATTGACAGATAGGAGAAAATTCCCACTCGTCCTGAAGTTCCCAAAATCCAGCACTGAGCGTAAACAAAGTGTCTAAGTAGCGTGGGAATGCTAACACTAACCCTAGCTGGAGTTTGAGCAAACCAGCACTGAGCGTAAAAAGATGAGTCAAAGTAACGTCTAATCGGATTAGTTTCCTTAGAGCTGGTTCAGAGTTTGCTCAAGAGTTTACCTTTCACAGATGCGCAAAGAAGAATGTTGGGGGTGCACGCTTCAAGGCACCTTACAGCTGTAGAGACTGATTCGAGACGATTCATGGCGTGTGCTCGTTCCCATATACCGTACGCCCCGGGGTGCAGTGCTAGGATGACGTACAATACCGCTTGGGCACGTAACGGCGTTATATGCAAGTGCGGGACGTGAGGGTTTTCGTTTGTTCGTTTTGTTTTGCTCTGCTTTCCTTTGTTTTGCTTTCCATCGCGTTGGTAAGAGCGTAAATAAAAAGGCGATTCCTGCATCTACCACTAAGGTAAGAGCTATTTCAAGTGCGGCGTGGTGCGGCTTTTCAAATGCTCAACAGGATGACTTCGCATGCACGCGTGCTTTCATGCAGTCGTGTGTGCAACCATGTCTGCTTACGTGCAAACGGGCGTGGTTTCATGTATGCAAAAAACTTTCCTGGGCTCTTCTGAAGCACATAAAATTATTTGGAGATATACATTTGTCTTGTTTTCCTCTTAGGCTCTAGAATTGATAACTTTTTTTTCATTTTTGGCATTTTTCATAATTTTCTAGAAAGTGGTTGCAAGCCCGATATCATGCAAAGAAACTTCAGGATTCGGGGATCAGTCAATGGATTTTCTTCAAAGTTGGATTTTTGCACTCTGTTGACCAAGAGATGTTGTTCTATAATGTTTTTTTTTTCAAATTTAAAAATATCATTTTTTCATGGAGCTTTGAAGGGGATGGATTCACCCTCCTTTAGCCAGGACAGAGCTCCAGGAGCCTGGGTAGGATTCTAGCTTTCTCCCCTTGCAGGCACCTGGCACAGAAGACAATATTTTTTTCCTTAAAATCTTTTTTTTTGTGTTCCTTGTTGTTCCAAACTTAATTTTAATCACTTTTAATTAGAGATTTTATTAAAAATAGTGCAATAAATGACTAATTTCACAAAAATTAATGTAATATAAAACGGATGTTTTCAACTTTATTGTAGTGTTTTAGAAACTAATATGTCTTCAAAAATGGTTGTTTTTCACTCCTATGAATGAAAACTGTTGTTATATGATGTTTTTTTTTTCAAATTTTAAATGATCATTTTTTCATGGAGCTTTGAAGGGGATGGATTCACCCTCCTTTAGCCAGGACAGAGCTCCAGGAGCCTGGGTAGGATTCTAGCTTTCTCCCCTTGCAGGCACCTGGCACAGAAGACATCATTTTTTTCCTTAAAATCTTTTTTTTTTGTGTTCCTTGTTGCTCCAAACTTAATTCTATTCACTTTTAATTAGAGATTATATTAAAAATAGTGCAATAAATGACTAATTTCACTAAAAATACTAAAAGTAATATAAAACGGATGTTTTTAACTTTATTGTAGTGTTTTAGAAACTAATATGTCTTCAAAAATGGTTATTTTTCACTCCTAGGAATGAAAGCTGTTGTTATATGATGTTTATTTTCAAATTTTGAAAAAGCAAAGGATTCTAGCTTTCTCCCCTTGCAGGCATCGGACACAGAGAACCTCATGGTTTTCCTAAAAATCATTTTTTATGTTCCCTGGTGTTCCAAACTTAGTTTTAATCAATTTTAATTTGTTATGTTACAAACAGGGTAATAAAGTCTTAATTGGACTATAACTAATGTCATATTGTCTGCTACAAAACTGATATTTTCAGCTCTATTGTAGAGATTCTAGAATCAACTAATAAAGAATTGAAATAAAAAAAGGGCATAAGAAGACATTACCAACAACGACCACATGATGGAGATATTGTCTAGACATTACCAACAACGACCACAAGATGGAGATATTGTCTAGACATTACCAACAACGACCACAAGATGGAGATATTTTCCAAAGAGGCAAGAGGGGCAAAGCTGCGATAAGGTAAAATCATTTTTTGAAAGAGATTGTTGTCAGAATGCACATCCGTATCCCAAACAGAATCTCTAGTAAAATATGATCATTTGTGAAACAGGCAAATGAGTGTCAGCTACAATATGATTGCTACATATCTGCATTTGTTGGTATTTAAGGAGTAAGAGTGCAGGTTTAAACCTGCGATCCAGTGTGTTGAAGAATTTCACAACACTACCTCTAGCACATATCTAAATAAATCCTCATAATGATTATTGCCCTGGGCATGTACCAAAAAAGCAGTGAGCATATATATATATATCACTGGGTTGAAGCTAGAAACACAGAATAACTGCAAACACATCCTAAATACAGTGTTCCAGCACCTTTGACCTCATCCAGAACGTATCATTTCTTGAAAGGGATTGCTGTCCGAATGCACATCTGAATCCCAAACAGAATCTCTAGTAAAATACGATCATTTGTGAAACAGGCAAATGACTGTCTCAGGGGCCCATTTCTCATTGTCAGACACATGTATGCAATGCTTTCACTGTGCATTGAGCAATAGGGATCAAAAACACCGCAGGTAAGGTTAGAAGTCATGTTCTATGATCATTTCTTTCAGCATTAGGGACTAAATATACTAAACGTATGATGCTAAAATGTTATTTTTACATATATTAATGTAATAAATGATTGCTTATGCTTTATAAACAAATCTAATTATAATAAAAGCTTAAGTTTTGTATTTATCTTGTACCATAGAACATGATTTTCTTTGTATTTCAAGCCCACAAAGTGTCCAAATGATGCACCTTTGACCTCATCCAGAACGTATCATTTCTTGAAAGGGATTGCTGTCCGAATGCACATCTGAATCCCAAACAGAATCTCTAGTAAAATACGATCATTTGTGAAACAGGCAAATGACTGTCTCAGGGGCCCATTTCTCATTGTCAGACACATGTATGCAATGCTTTCACTGTGCATTGAGCAATAGGGATCAAAAACAGAATGGAAACAGATGAGGATGGGATTTGAACCCATGCGTGCAAAGCACAATGGATTAGCAATCCATCGCCTTAACCACTCGGCCACCTCGTTAACAAAACTGGGCTGTCCCAACTGGGTTGGCGTGCTCCAGATGATCTTTTTCTTTTTTTTCCCTCGTACTCGAGGGTCATTTTCCTGTTCCACATGCGATTTCAACATTTTCCTTGGGAGATGTCAAGCCAGCAAGCCACTGCTGTGGTTCAGTGGCCAGCGTGGAGTTCAGTGGCCCTGTTGTACACAGAAAGCACATTGAGCTCCTTGGACATGAAAAGTTCCAGATAAAAGCCATTTGTCATCCTTTCTCTTGGTGTCGATGTTGCTATTGTATGTAAAGGTGGCAACTTGCTCAGCGAGCAGGTGGAGCACACACCGAATGCAGATGTGTCTGAGTGGTGTGTCCAAGTGGCTGCAAAAGGACAGCACTCCCGGGGCGCTGTGGCTTAGTTGGTTAAAGCGCCTGTCTAGTAAACAGGAGGCCCTGGGTCTGAATCCCAGTGGATAACCGCCTACGGCTAGACTTAATTAAATGCAAGTATTCATTTCCTGTCTTTAACACGACTTGTTTTTCTTAAAATGGATGCAACTTGCAAAACATGAAATACAAACCTTGCTAATCAGCGCTAGCAGCTGGCAAAAAAAAAGAAGTCAGCAATGTTTTTTTTCTTTAACCTTAACCCTGCTAATGGAGAAGAGTTAAACGACCGAGTCTATGCAGCTTAAACGGTGCGCACGTCGGGTTCTTAGCTGAAAGGGTGGTAAATCACGCTCACCCCAGTCCTTAATCTTTTAAAGAGGATACAAAATTGAACCTAGTCGCCACATCACATACATCCTGTTCAATGATAAAAAGGTAACATCTATCCTCGCTCCAGAGTAAATCTCACGTTGAGGGCATATTTTTTTTCACTTTACCGTGAATCGGGCTCGGCTGCACAGAGGAGAGAGCAGAGCAATGAGGTCACGGGGACAGGGGAGTCACACGCTGGCTGTTTGAACACGCGGAAGATCACTGAGGGATCCACAGTATATGGACCCTCCGTGCGCAATCAGTCCGCACTCCGGACTCTGAAACCTGCCATCCGAGTTAAGATCTCGGCAGAACCTGAAGCGCAGTTCCTTCTTAAAACGTAATCTGGTGAGCATTTCTAGAATCGTACTTGTATAGATGCAGCCTTTAATGTGTTGCTAGGTTAAAATTGATGACTTCTTGTATTTCAGTAGGCAACTGCCCTCTTGATTTTGGATTTAATTTCTTTATTACAGTGGCGCTTTTATGAAGCCAAGGGACCAGGGAGCTGCCCCAGTACTGGGATGGCCAGTTCGAAATCATAGAAACTATTGTCAATTCCAGTCCCATGTCAGTGCGAGCAGGGATTTTGACATCTTGTTTTGCTATGTTCTGCACCAACAGGCAGGTGGCTCGGCCATTCCGTTCCAGTTTGGGGGTACAACAGACTGCTAGGTTCAGTCTGATAAACTGAGCTGATGGTTGGAAGAAAACCATCTCAGCGTCCATTCTCTGTCCCTTCTTTAGGACAAGGCGTACCGGAAACCCTGCTGTTGACGCAGGAACGATCAGGTCCGATTCGTTTACTACCTGGCAGGCCTGAGGAATCGTCTGACCTGACCGAATGTTCTCGGGGTCACCGCTTAGAGAGTGGGCATCTGGGTCCACCCGTTTCCACAGCACACTGTTTACTGTGTCCAGCTGGGCGCCCAGTCGAACCAATAGGTCTGCACCAATGCAGACCGAATGGGTCAGCTGAGGTGCTACCTGGAAGTAGTGAGCAAACTTCCTTTTTCCGATGGAGATGGAAGCTACACAGCTTCCTTTGCTCCAAATGGACCTATGAGGTGGGGGTGCCCACCACAGAACCTGTGACTGCGTCACCAGGGTCACCTGACAGCTTCGCGACAGGTCCTCGAACAGACCTTCACTGATTATGGACTTCTCAGAGCTGAGGCTAAGAATTACATCATCAACCTGCACTTCTGCCACCTGGACCCCCTCCCACCACCATGGGGTGGTAGTCCTGGACCCCCTGAGGTACCAGGGTGCACAGAAAGGACTCCCATTCATTACCGGACAGGGAGATCCACTCTTCTTCAGGGATGAAAAGGGGGTGTGCTTTACCTGGCGGGTCAAGCAGCTGCTCGGAGCACTGCTCCTGTAGTTGGGAGACCGTGGGAGTGCTGGCCTGGGCAGGACTTCCCTGTAGTTTTGGAAAGCAAGAAGAGACATTTATTCTCGTCCAGAGGAACCAGGAGGAACCTCCAACTCAGCTATAGTGTTCAGTGGGCACTGTGTGATCACAGCATAACCACTGAATCCCCCTTTTTGCTGTGCAACAGGCTTAGGGTTTTTGACCTGAACCCACAATTTTCCACGCTGGCAGTCCACCAGAGGCTCCAGCCTGTCAAGCAGGTCTTGGCCAATGAGTAGTGGCTCTCTTTTTAACCTAGAGATGTAAACAGGATGCACCATGTTCATTGGCCCGAACCTAAGTGCCACCCACACTCGGTGTGTGATCCTGGCATGATCCTGGGTATAGCTGGAAATATCTATCTTACACGGTTCTACCTTAAGTCTGATGCCTTTTCCTTTCGCTACTCGTTTGAGCTCGCTGAGTAGATCGGCTGACATCAAACTAATTTCAGCCCCAGTGTCAATCAGTGCTTCTCTATCTAAGACGTTTTCAAGAAAAACCTTGATATAAATACGCCTTGCTTTGCCTTTCTGGCTGAGATTCCCTAAGAATTGTTGGAAGCCTGCCTTTTCTTTGACTTCAGGGGCGGGGTCAGCGCCCAACTCAGAGTCACAGCCTTCTTCCAGGCAGGAACCCTCCCACCCAATCAGATAGACTGAGGGAGGGGCTTGGGACGGATCCCCGCCTCCTCCAGTGAGAAGGGGCGTGGTCCCCCTAAGCTCATTCACACTTCTGGCATTCGGTGCGGAAGGTTTACCCTGTCCTGATCTCTCAGGCAGGGCTTGTTCAAGCCTGGCCAGGCGGGCTGCAGTCGACTCCCTTCGTCCAGTCTTATGATAGACTCTGCCTGAGCCCTTGCCTTCCCCGTAGCGCTCACGGCGGCTCTGACGCTTAGTGCGGTCCTGCCTGCCTATTTTGTGCCGGGGCTTAGCGAACTCAGGAACCTCAGCTGCCTCGAGCTGAGGCGAGTCGTCAACCCTGCTGGCTTTAGTGGCGAACACGGCCGTTTTAGCAGGTTTTCGCTCTGAGGAAGCAGAGACTTCAGCTCCCCAGGCTTTTTGAGCCAACCTTCTAATGTCAGCCATTTTCATCGCTGTGTGTGCATCACAATCATTTTCCTGACTGAGGGATGCAGATTAGCAATGAATAAACCTTTGAAATTCACGTTCTCTTCGCAACCCTCTTCATTCCGCCCTGCAAAATAAGTGCGCCTAAGCCTCTGATAATAGTCGCGAGGGGCTTCAGCTTTTTCGTGCTTAATATGGTGCACAGCAGCCACGGCAGCTATGGGATCGATAAAAGCCGAAAATTCTCCGATCATTGCCTGACACAGCTCCTCAAAGCTATTACAGACTTCCGGTCCTTGTCTAGACATCCACTCGTGGATCGCTCGGCTGGTAGTTTTCCTTACTTACATAGCCTTTTCCTGTTCGGACGCTTCGGGCATAAACTGCAAAGTATATCTCAGCTCATCGATGTAGGTCTCCACATTATTCCCTGACACTGACGGGTCAAACCTTTCTACATCTTTGGCTAACTGCCTCAGGGAGTGGAGGTTAATTTTTACGGTTTCTCCGCGGGCAGGGAGACGGCCGTGATCAGGAGCAGGGGGTCTATGCCTGAACTGACTCGCCCTTGCGTTTCGCGCAGGACTCGGCGATCTCCCCCATGCCGATCCGACCACAGACCCTGGCCGGGAGAAACCTCCTCCCGGCGCGCTGGGTGAGCGCTCCGGGCTGCTAGGTGGGCTGGCATGAAGTGGGATCTAGTCTATTTTGCTTCCAGTACGGCAGCATCTGACTCCTTTTGCCTTTCCTGGCTGAGCTCATTTAAACTCTCAATTTCTTTTTCTTTTTCTTTCGAGCTCCCTTCCAGGTCTCTCCTAGCTACCTCAGCCGCAGTTTCTCTAGCAGACAAGTCATCTAATTTACCTAAAACTTCCCTGAGTCAGTCTTCACTTTCCTCATTTTTCACTCTCTTTTCTCTGATTATATCCAACAACTCGACTCGCTCCACCTTATATCTTTCTAGCGTTCCCTGAAGCTTTTGAAACTTTGTCAGCTCGGACAAAGACAGTTCCAGCTGTTTAGCTAGATTTAAGGTGAAACTCGATAGGACCAGAACTGCGTTCACAGACACTCCTGTGTTAAGCTGGTTCGCTACCTTAGCTACTAAATCTACTTGCAGCTTCTCAATATCATCAAAGTTCAACTTTTCGATACCACTCCAGTAACCAGGATTGTCGTCGCTAGAAATAGTACTTATAAGCGACTCCACTTCAGACATTTTAGCAGCCATTGTCATTACGTCAGAGAAACTTTAAGAGTATTACTTTTTTTTTTCTTTTTCCAAAATACAGTATGGAATCTAGACACCCGAGCAGATGGATTTCCAATCAGCACACGTTACACTAAACGCTAGAAAACAGGGGGATTTCTTTACGCAGTTATCAGCACACCCGGTATTCGCGTATAGAAGCCGCGGTGCTGTGCTGAACTTCAGTTATTCTGTGCGACTGATTCTCATTTCATTCTAAACTCACCCACCCAGGGACGCCATTAAATGTAATGGTTTGATGGGTTTACTGAGACAATTATTAATTGTAGCAGTAATCACAAGGTTGTTCGTTGGGGCTTTTAGAAAATCAATCGTCAGAACAACTAACAACGCACACACAGGGGTTCAATACACTAGATACATTTATTAATATAAATTGTGCACCAAACATATACTAGTCTGCCTGGATACGAGTGGCAGACCTTACTGTGAGGGTTATCAATATACAAGGTATATAATCCCGAAGAGATGCAAACACAAAGAGATACACAACAGAGAATATATGTCAATATATATCGTTCGGTTACCAAATCGCTAATCAGTGTTATTACCCACTGTTACTCTAAACTCGGAAGTAAATACATTACTCATGAATTAAATTGATAACAACTTGTGTTGAGGTACAATTAAATTCTCGAGACGCAATGTAGAACATGGGGTTTACTTATCCACTGTGTATGGATTTGGAATTTCCCGGCACGAACACCAAACCAGCTGACAGGCTCTGTTGCAGCCTCTGTTCCAGCGGTTGTCCAATGGGCGTTGTCCCGGCGTCCTCTGGCTACCGGCCAACCAGTCAAGGTGCAGCTCGGAGTAGGACGGGCGGAGGAATCTGACTGCGGCGCGCAGGGCAGTCGTTGCTCCGAGGGGATCTACCAGCAGTCCGGCTGGCTGGTAGAAAGTCTCTATGCACAGAGTGTGACCGCGAGTCCTCACAAGTCACTCTTGTGCCTGGGAAGAAGCTGGTTCGTTCCCGGTCCAGCACTGCTTCTGAATAAGCTATTCAGGTTGTCGACGAGGGTCCAACTGTAGGGTCCAACTGTCCAACACAAACACAATCTGTGGCGTTTAGCGTGACAGTCTTGCAGGCATCGTGCTGTCTCACTGCAATACTATACCGCTGGAGGAAACAGTCCATCTGGCCTGAAACTCATTTGAACGTCTAGCTACAGCAACTAACAATATCATGATTTATTCAGGATGTGTGGAATCACCACGTCCCGGAGACAGCTTCCGAAATCGTGAGCATTCTCTGGTGGTGTCCTGCAGGGCACCTGTGGGCGTGCGTTGGTGGTATAGTGGTGAGCATACCTGCCTTCCAAGCAGTTAACCCGGGTTCGATTCCCGGCCAACGCAGTGGCGATTGGTTTCAAATGCTGTCATGAGCCTTGGATTGTGACTAGCAAAGCGCAGCCTTTTGAAAAACGGAATGCAAAACAGAATTGAAGGAGAATCTTACAGGGGATTCTGAGCGGTGTCTGCATACACGCAGTCCGATACGGGTGCTGAAAGCTTGAGCTACTCTCAATGTCATGCTGCCTTTCCCCGGAGTAAATCTGTTACATTGAAAGAATGCTTCTGGCAGGTTCAAAAAGGGACCCTTGTTAATTGGAGAAATCAATGATTTCGAATGAATTCTGTATGCGTTAAAAGACAGCTATACACAGAAAACATGCAGGACACTGCTCATGATGTTTCCCGAGCCGAAACACAGTGCGTTTTTCCAAGCCATCTGACAAAGCCCGCCCACTGAAAACTGCAGCAGATCGTGTAAAGACGTTCAACTTTGTAACTACTGCACGCACAGGAAGCAGAATAAATTCCTCTTTTCCGGTTTTATTTATGCGAACCATAAATAAACCAAATAAACCAAGTTGCAAGAGGCCCGCACCCACAGCACAAATTGCGCAGCCTAGGCCACCTCCTCGCCCTGCACGCCACCGCCTCCTGCTGGGCCCACTCTTTCGCACACTCACACGCCACACTAACACTCAAAAGTGTGGGCAAAACAAGAAAACGAGCGCACCGTTTCCTACACATCTGCAGTCACCGTTGCGCATTCGCAGCATGTCCCGGGATGCAATTCGGCCTCATTTGCATAACTCCAGACCGGCAGATCGCCACGCAAGCTCGCGACGTGCGCCTGCCACACACCGAACAAACCTTTTCAGCAATTTCCAAAAAACGGGCCTGCTCGCCTGCCCACAAGGCTCCATCTCTTACCTGCTCTCCAGAGCCTGCTGCCTTCTGTGCTTTTCTCTCGGCACCGCTGCAGCGCACACAACTCCTGCAGCGGGAGGGGGGGAGAAAGTTCCCGCGCTCCGCCGCAGGGAAGGCTCGCTCCGTGCGCACACGTCCTTTCGATGCCAGTCCAACAAGTGCTCCGCATTAGCTGCGTCGGGGCTCCGGGGTGTCGCACCTCACCTCACCTCACCTCGCACTGCCCCCTCCTTGAATGTCTGCCGCTGGGCATGCCCCACTCTCCTCCGCCTTATCTTATCGCGTGTGAGCACCGACAATGGCCACAATGCCGGGGAATGGCACCTGTAAATTAATTCTCTTCTCTTGCAGCCTGAGATCATGTCCTTCTTTTGGCTCCCTCCAGTTCTGATAAAAAATCTCACTCTTAGATTTGTTAATTTTTGCGGATGAAGCCAAAGAGAAACGATCACAGCACTGCAGAGCTCTGCTAATTGAGGCATTGTCAGAGAGGAGCAGGGTCATCCATGTATAGAGATGTCTTTACCTCTCCTCCCCCACTTCCAGGCACTGATATCCCATTAATGGCCTGATCCTGGCGCAAGGCACAGGCTAAGGGCTCCATAGCCAAAACGAATAACAAGGGGGATAATGGGCAGGCCTGCCTCACCTCTGAACAGACTTCAAAGGGGTGTGATCTATTGCCATTAACCATTACTCTGCTGTTGCTACCTGTGTACAGCAGGTTAATCCACTTTCTCATGATGGGGCAAAAATTCATGTGCTCAAGTACCAATGTTAAGTACTGCCGGTTTAGGCGGTCAAAGGCCTTTTCTAGGTCTACACCTAAAATGCACAGAGGGAGGGAGCGATCCTCTGAGTACAGACAGACATCCCTCAACAAGGCCAGGTTGTCGCTCATCAGGCGTCCTGCTATCCCACAAGTCTGTTCTTTCCCTACCAGTGAGGCCACTACATTTTGTAGGCGCAGGAAAAGGGCTTTGGACAGGATCTTAGTGTCCACGCCTAACAGGCTGAGAGGTCTCCAGTTCTTTATGTCATTCTTTGCTCCTTTCTTAAACAAGAGAGAGATAGTGCCTTCTCTTAAGGAGTCAGGCAGCAATTCTGTCTTATAGCTTCCCTCGAATAGGAGCAGTAGCGGATCCTGAAGCAGATCCCAAAAGGTGCAATAAAATTCTTTAGGGAGCCCGTCAGCACCCGGAGTTTTCCTCTTCTGTAAGCTCTCCATAGCCTGTCTCAGCTCTTCTATTGTCAAATCCCTCTCAAGTACTTCCCTATCTTCTTCACTCAAAACGTTTTCTAGCTTTGAGGTAAAAAAATGAATTTCTTCATCCTTTACCTCTGTAGAGCTGTACAGTCTTGAGTAGAAGGCCTTGGTGCAGGAGAGGATAGCACTCGGCTCTGTTCTCTCTCGTCCCTCCTCATCAACTACACTTTCCATGACAGACTTGGAGCCTACCACTTTCCTGAAAAAGAAGCGAGTACACTTCTCATTTTCTTCCAAGAACTGCACTCTGCTTCTTAACAGCACTCCTCGACTACTTTCTTCGGCTATGCTCCGGATGTCCTTTTTTAAAAGGGTGATATCCTCGAGCACAGCGAAGCCACTGTGCAGCATCGTGTAGAGACGCTGCAGCTGCCTCTGTTTCCTGGCTAGCACTCCTCTCCGTCTGGCAGCAGCCTTCCTTCCCTCAGCCATGAAAAAGGCCTTTGTCCTCATCTTCACCTCCTCCCACCACTCTCCTACTGACCCGTACAGACACTGCAAGGACAGCCACTGTGATAGTTTCTCCTTGTAGCGGGATACTACCCCCTCGTTCTCTAGCAGCTTAGTGTTGAGTTTCCAGAGGCCTGGGCCAAAGACAGTCCCGCCCTTGAGTTCCACTCTACACCCTAAAGCCTGATGATCTGAGAAGAAGACAGGCTGAAGAGTGACCCCAACAACTTTCACTCTCTCTGAGACAAAGCAATAGTCAATTCTGGAGCTGCTATTCCTCCCTGACCATTTATATCCTGCTGTTGTGGGATATATACATCTATATGTGTCTGAGAGTTTAAAGTCTTGAACTAAGTTTTGCAGGGCCAGTGAGCTGGAATCCAATTTTATCGGAGAGCTAGACTGCCTGTCTGTGTGCTCTAAGATACAATTAAAATCCCCTCCCACTATCACGTCTGTGCTACTTAACAATAGGGGAGAGAGTGCCTTGAGTAGCTCCACCCTTCCTCCCACGTCAGTAGGACAATACACATTGATTAGCCGCAGGTTAACGGTCCCCCATTCCACATCCACACACAGCAACCTGCCATCTATGACCCTCTGAATACTTTTCAATTTGAAAGCCCATCCTTTGAAAAGAATGGCCACGGCAGAGGCTCTGTTGTTATTGTCCCCTGACCAAACAGAAGGCCCTTTATCCCACCTATCTTCAAAGCTTTTATACCTCTCTTGATAGGCTAAAGCACACTCCTGCAACATCAACACATCTCCCTCTCTCTGCTGGAGGTAATCAAAGACACACTGGCATTTAACTCTGTCATTGATACCTCTGGTGTTAAGAGAAATTATGTTTAGAGCCATATTACATAAGAAAGTGGAACCAGTCTTTACAAAACACATTTCTCTTCGGTCTCACCTGTTACCTTCTCTTTTTCTTTTTCTTCTTACCAATTTCCTGCCAGCCATCCTCTGAATGAGCCTTCATCAGGGTGGCAGCAGTAAAAGCGTTCACGGAGTCCATTTCAAGGAAGGGGGTAGAGGGAGGGGTGGAGGGGTTCCAGCTGTTCCCATCGCCATGCTCTCCTTCCTCCTCGCTCGGGGAGAAAACAGAGTCATTTTTCCTTTTCCTCAAGTCCAGCTCCTGGTAGCACTGAGGGGAAAGGGGTGCAGCCGATGCACCAGTCTCCTCTTCCCCCTCACCCACCAGCTGTTGCAGATCCTCCGTGACGGACTGGATGGAGGAGAGGAGGGCATCTGTAGCACTTGCAGAGTCTGAGAAAAGCAGCTCCGCTGAATCCTGGGTATCGTCGCTGGACCCGCTCCACCGGTGGGGGCCCCACAATGGCCCTCGTTCTGAGGAGCAGGAGTGGGGGAGGGGTCCTCGCTGTTCTCTGGGGTTTTCAAACCCTCGTGCTTGTCTGGTGCAGTCTGCGGTTGTGGGAGCGTAGTGGATTTCTCTTCCACCGGCCCCGGAGCCACAGCAGGACTGATCCTGGCTGGAGGCTGAGACTCTTTGTTCAACAAGGGTTCTTTGTTTGACTTGTTGTTTGCTTTGGCTTTTCGGGCCGGTTTGGCTGAAACAAGCACTGCCTCATCCTTTCTCATTTTGAGTTTATTGGCGTAGGCTTGAGGGCAGTTCTTAAAAACGTGTCCTTCCGAGCCACATAAATTGCACTTTGGCAGCATTGAACAGTCAGAGGCTAAATGTCCCTGTTTGCCACAGGTCTTGCAGCATTTCACAGTGCAGGACGATGCCAGGTGTCCCACAGCACCACAGCGCCGACGCACCTTTGGTTGTCCCACATAAAAAACATAGCCATTGCAGGCGCCCAGCCGGATTGTAGAGGGCAGGTGCCTTAAGCCTCCATTTACATTGTCCGGTAGCAAGCGAACCTTGAATTTCCTTGCTCCTGTTTTTATACCGTCAACATCTCTAACCTCAGTTCCATGGTGGACTGTGCAGTACTGCTTAAGCCAGGTGTGAATGTCCTCCGTCTTTGCCATTTCCGAGAACATAACAACATGCACCGTTTTCCTCTCTCTCTGTGTCAGAGGCTGCAAGTTGATCTTCTCAAGGGCAGGAACTTTCCCTCTTTTTGCCTCAAACACATCCACACATTGTTCAAACAGAGAATAGGTAGCAAAAACAACCTCAAATGCTTTCTGACCTGGGAGAGCGAAGATGAAATCCAAGTGCCGAGGTTCAAAGCCAAGTTCCTTCTGTAACACTTTTCTGCCTAACTGCATACGATCCATGAAGAGGTCATCCAAAAGCTCAAAACGTACAGCATTCTTCCGGGATCCAAAGGTTGCCATCTCAAACTGCAAAACAAACACTGCTTCCAGAAAACAAGAAAACAATCCAACTACACCAACTACAGGCTGATCAAGGTATCTCCCCTGCCAGGTAAGCCGAGAGCCGCAGGCGATGAGCCCGGAGCTGAACGGGCCCCACTGGCTCGTTTGTAAGGCCAGGTGCATTGCCAACCACGACCGGCAGGGCAGAGGGCTTGAAGGCGGCCTGGGCTCCTGCAGCTGTCCAGCCACGCACTCTGGTTTCTCTTCATCTCGTACAAATCTTTTGCCTTTTACTAAAGATTTCCATGGAGAGGAGCATGAATGAGTTCCATACAATTTTTGTGCTTCCCTGCCTTTGGGTGGGGCGCAGCTGGGCTGGTCAAAGAGAGAAAACAAAACCGCTCACAATCGCTCTTACAATGCAGTAAGTAGCACAGGCTACTTAGGGAGTAGGCTGATGTGTTTAAAAACAACCAGCGCCAGGCAGGAGTCGAACCTCCAAACTCCTAATCCATAGTCAGACACATTATCCATTGCACCACTGACCCTGGTGTGACATTGCAGGACTGTAACCCAGTGAGCTTAGCACTGCAACTAGTAAAATATTACCCCCGGTCCATTCTTTTCCAAAAGTGAGAAACACCTGTTTTCTACATTTTGTCTGTTTTAAAATCATATCTCTTCAAACCAAACCAAGAGTTTGTCTTTTGCACTGATATTCTGATTCATTTCGATTTCAAAGAAAAAAAAACATTACCTTCCAAAGCATCATAAAATTGTCCCTTCCTCCAGACTCTACTTCTCTCTTGTAGTAGTACAGCAGACCTTTCCAGGTGAGCAGATCACAGAGTCCGAAATGAGCTTCCTCCATCAAGCAAAGTACCTGAACATGACTCTGTCATCATAAAAGCGCCCCTGTAATAAAGAAATTAAATCCGAAATCAAGAGGGCAGTTGCCTACTGAAGTTCAAGAAGTCATAAATTTTAACCTAGCAACACATTAAAGGCTGCATCTATACAAGTACGATTCTAGAAATGCTCACCAGATTACGTTTTAAGAAAGAACTGCGCCTCAGGTTCCGCCGAGATCTTAACTCGGATGGCAGGATTCAGAGTCTGGAGTGTGGAATGATGGCGCACGGAGGGTCCACATACTGTGGATCCCTCAGTGATCTTCCGCGTGTTCAAACCGCCAGCGTGTGACTCCCCTGTCCCCGTGACCTCATTGCTCTGCTCTCGCCTCTGTGCAGCTGTGCCCGACTCATGGTAAAGTGGAAAAAAATATGCCCTCAACGTGAGATTTACACTGGAGTGAGGATAGTTGTTACCTTCTTATCGTTGAAACGGATGTATGTGATATGGCGACTAGGTTCTTCTCCATTAGCAGGCTTAAGGTTAAAGAAAAAAACATTGCTGACTTCTTTTTTTTTTGCCAGCCGCGAGCGCTGATTAGCGAGGTTTGTATTTCATATTTTGCAAGTTGCATCCATTTTAAGAAAAACAAGTCGTTCAAGACAGGAAATGAATACTTGCATTTAATTAAGTCTAGACGTATGCGGTTGTCCATAATGACCAGTTCTGTTCGAGAACACAGAACAAAAAAAGGCACCACTGGGATTCAGACGCAGGATCTCTTGTTTACTAAACAGGCGCTTTAACCAACTAAGCCACGGCGCCCTGGGAGTGCTGTCTTTTTGCAGCCACTTGGACACACCACTCAGACACATCTGCATTCGGTGTGTGCTCCGCCTGCTCGCTGAGCAAGTTGCCACCTTTACATACAATAGCAACATCGACACCAAGAGAAAGGATGACAAATGGCTTTTATCTGGAACTTTTCATGTCCAAGGAGCTCAATGTGCTTTCTGTGTACAACAGGGCCACTGAACTCCACACTGGCCACTGAACCACAGTAGTGGCTTGCTGGCTTGACATCTCCCAAGGAAAATGTTGAAATCGCATGTGGAACAGGAAAATGACCCTCGAGTATGAGGGAAAAAAAAGAAAAAGATCAACTGGAGTGCGCCAACCCATGTCAGGACAGCCCAGTTTTGTTGACGAGGTGGCCGAGTGGTTAAGGCGATGGACTGCTAATCCATTGTGCTCTGTACACATGGGGTCGAGTCCCATTCTTGTCGCTCTCCTTGTCTGACACTTGTGCCCGTTCGGTGTTGGCCCTCCTGTTCTTTGCTCCGGTACTAGAGCCGTTCATTTTCTAGCGGTGGCTGAACATGGTATAGTAGCCTAACGTCGGTATCGAGCAGTGACAGTAACAGTATTTACATGCCCGTGCTGCCAAGTGGCTCTGGGTTGATACCGCGTTTTCACTTACTTGCAACGCAAACGGAGAAAGCGATTTTTGACAGTCTCTCGAGAGACTGCACTAGGTGTTTAGGGATAGACTTTGTCAGTTCCCCCTGGGATGATGGCCTCTCAAATAGTTTGTGATTCCTCTAGACGTTTATACAGTAGAAGCCTGCTTCGTGGCTTAAATCCAAGCTAATGTAACGAGTTAGAGGTCTGATGCAGAACTGCGAATTCAATGAACGGGAACAGTACAGTACATTGCACTGTATGTGTGAGGAAAGCTGCCCCCTTCTGTCCTTGTCGACCGAACAGAGGACTGTAAAGGATACCGCCAAGAAACTTTAGGATGCTGGTTGGAATACAGCTCCAAAGAAGCCCCTTTGGGTGTTATGTCATCAAAAAGTAAGAACAGCGACTCTCCCTTTGATCAAATGCGCAACAGAGCTGTTTTCCGTGGAGCAGGTTTCAGACCCGTAGACCTGTTTTATTTGTAGGGCAGGGCGCATTCCCAAATGCGAATCTCCTGTTTTAGAAATGCTTTGGGCGGCGTGAAGTGAAAATAAGAAATGGACTCCAGATGCACATGGAAGCAATCAAGTGTTTCATCCGAGCTGTTTCAAAGACTGCTCAAGAGCTTTCCTTTCACAGAGGCCCAACGATTAATGATGGGGGTGCACCCTTCAATGCGCCTTACGACTCTAGGGAGTGATTGAGACGATTCGTAGCGTGTGCTAATTTCCCTCTATTCCCCGTGTTGCAGTGGTAGGATGACGTAAATTCCTGCTTCGACACGTAATGGCATTATAATCAAGTGCAAGAGCTGAGGGCTTTAGTTTTGTTTCGTTTTCCATGGCGTTTGTAAGCACGCAAATCAAAGGCAATTCCTGTGTCTAACAGGAATGTAAATGCTTTTGAAAGTGCAGTGTGGTGCAGCTTGTAAAATCCTTATCCACATTTGTGGTTTGTTGCTGTTTTTTTTGTCTGCCAAAACTGCATTTTGACATCCGGACGGGGAGACTTTATCATTTGAACGTGAAGCCAGCCTTAAACCCTCTGAGGCGTGTCTGTCTGCCGGCACGTATTTTGTCAAAGGTATTTATTTTTTTTTAACGGAGAGCGACTTTGAAAAGGTTTCCGCAGCCACGTCGCACTCCGTGTTAGATTAAAGGAGGAATGCGGCGATGGCGAACTCGCTGTAGTCGTGGCCGAGTGGTTAAGGCGATGGACTCGAAATCCGTTGGGGACTCCCCGCGCAGGTTTGAATCCTGCCGACTATGGCGTCTGCCGCACGTCTCCTTATGCCTGCGCGGCAAAGGCGAAGTGCCGCTTCTCCTTTCCTGGTACTATAAAAACGCTAAATCGCTTGGCCCCGCTGCCATGGAAATGAGTTCTTCAGATAACCACACATCTTGCGTTCGCACCTCTGGTGTTGTACTTATGCCTTTGAAAACCTAATGAATAAAACTGAAAGAACCGACACAATATATAGGTGCTCGTAAAGCACGCATTAAAGAACTGTTAACAGCAAGGGTTTCAGTGGGTTAACTGAGGAGAAGGCGTGATCGCTAATTGTTGACTTTTTATTTGGTGTTAGAAACACTCTTACTGTGCATGACGTGCAACAAATGTAGCCACAGAAATTGCATCACGCTTTCATGTATGCTATCGCAGACACCAACGTTGCCTAGATAGAAAACCGAAATAGCCGTGGGTTTGCTTGCTGGTCTGAAGGATCTCTCTTCGAATCTCTATCATTTGTCAATGGAAGTAAAAGGCGCTGCAATCTCATACGTTCAGAATCAAACTCGCAGCTGTTGTTCGACTTTATTTCTTGACTAATTACAACTTAGTGTCGCAAGAGCAGTTACATAAACTTGTCTGGTATATTTGAACACAAATGCCGTTCTTCAATTAAAACTAACAGTACATTGTCAGGGACATTCAGTTCTATACAAACAAGAGACAGACAAGAGAATATTTCTACCTTTCATGTGGACTACGTGTTGACTTACTGATCGGAATAATTGAAAAGTTCGGGTTCATAGCCGATGCAGTGCGTGCTAATTAGAACAAAAGCAACGCTGAGCTCTTAGCACCGTACTGAGCCCAGGTGATTTCCTAAAGCTGTCAGGTGCAGTTCATTTACATGAAGGAAATCTCTTACTGAGTACGATTACAATGCAGTAAGTAGCACAGACTACTTAGGGGAGTAGCCCGATGCGTTTAAAAACGACCCGAGCCAGGCAGGAGTCAAACTTACAATCTCCTGATTCGTAGTCAAACGCGTTATCTATTGCGCCACTGGCCGTCGTGTGACATTGCAGGACTGCAACCCGGTGAGCTCAGCACTGCAACTAGTAAACTATTACCCCCGGTCCATTCTTTTCCAAAAGTGAGAAACACCTGTTTTCTACATTTTGTCTGTTTTAAAACCATATTTCTTTAAACCAAACCAAGAGTTTGTCTTTTGCACTGATATTCTGATTCATTTCGATTTCAAAGAAAAAAAAACCTACCTTCCAAAGCATCATAAAATTCTCCCTTCTTCCAGACTCTACTTCTCTCTTTTAGTAGTACAGCAGACCTTTCCAGGTGAGCAGATCACAGAGTCCGAAATGAGCTTCCTCCATCAAGCAAAGTACCTGAACATGACTCTGTCTTCATAAAAGCGCCCCTGTAATAAAGAAATTGAATCTGAAATCAAGAGGGCAGTTACCTACTGAAATACAAGAAGTCATCAATTTTAACCTAGCAACACATTAAAGGCTGCATCTATACAAGTACGATTCTAGAAATGCTCACCAGATTACGTTTTAAGAAGGAACTGCGCCTCAGGTTCCGCCGAGATCTTAACTCGGATGGCAGGATTCAGAGTCCGGAGTGCGGACTGATGGCGCACGGAGGGTCCATATACTGTGGACTGTGGACTATATACTGTGTTATAGACTAGAAGCCTGCTTCATGGCTTAAATCCAAGCTAAGGAAACGAGTTAGAGGTCTGATGCAGAACTGCGAATTCAATGAACGGGAACACTACAGTACATTGCACTGTGTGTGTGAGGAAAGCTGCCCCCTTCTGTCCCTTGTCGACCAAACAGAGGACTGTAAAGGATACCGCCAAGAAACTTTAGGATGCTGGTTGGAATCCAGCTCCAAAGAAGCCCCTTTGGGTGTTATGTCATCAAAAAGTAAGAACAGCGAATCTCCCTTTGATCAAAAGCGCAACAGAACTGTTTTCCGTGGAGCAGGTTTCAGACCCGTAGACCTGTTTTATTCGTAGGGCAGGGCGCATTCCCAAACACGAATCTCCTGTTTTAGAAATGCTTTGGGCGGCGTGAAGTGAAAATAAGAAATGGGCTCCAGATGCACATGGAAGCAATCAAGTGTTTCATCCGAGCTGTTTCAAAGACTGCTCAAGAGCTTTCCTTTCACAGAGGCGCAACGATTAATGATGGGTGTGCACCCTTCAATGCGCCTTACGACTCTAGGGAGTGATTGAGACATACGTAGCGTGTGCTCATTTCCCTCTATTCCCCGTATTGCAGTGGTAGGATGACATAAATTCCTGCTTCGACACGTAACGGCATTATAATCAAGTGCAGGAGCTGAGGGCTTTAGTTTTGTTTCGTTTTCCATGGCGTTCGTAAGCGCGCAAATCAAAGGCAATTCCTGCGTCTAACAGGAATGTAAATGCTTTGGAAAGTGCAGTGTGGTGCAGCTTGTAAAATCCTTGTCCACATTTGTGGTTTGTTGATGTTTTTTCTGTCTGCCAAAGTTCCATTTTGACATCCGGACGGGGAGACTTTATCATTTGAACGTGAAGCCAGCCTTAAACCCTCTGAGGCATGTCTGTCTGCCGGCACGTATTTTGTCAAAGGTATTTTTTTTTTTTTAACGGAGAGCGACTTTGAAAAAGTTTCCGCAGCCACCTCGCACTCTGTGTTAGATTATAGGAGGAATGCGGCGGGGGTGAGCTTGCTGTAGTCGTGGCCGTGTGTTTAAGGCGATGGACTTGAAATCCGTTGCGAACTCCCTGCACAGGTTTGAATCCTGCCGACTATGGCGTCTGCCACACGTATCCTTGTGCCTCCCCGGCAAAGGCGAAGTGCCGCTTCTCCATTCCTGGTACTATAAATACGCTGAATCACTTGGCCCTGCTGCCATGGAAATGAGTTCTTCAGATAACCACACATCTTACGTTCGCGCCTCTGGTGCTCTACTTATGCCTTTGAAAACCTAATGAATAAAGCTGAAAGAACTGACACATTATGTAGGTGTTCTTAAAGCACGCAGTAAAGAACTGTTAACAGCAAGGGTTTCAGTGGGTTAACTGAGGAGAAGGCGTGATCGCTAATTGTTGACTTTTTATTTGGTGTTAGAAACACTCTTACTGTGCATGACGTGCAACAAATGTAGCCACAGAAATTGCATCACGCTTTCATGTATGCTATTGCAGACACCAACGTTGCCTAGATAGAAAACCGAAATAGCCGTGGGTTTGCTTGCTGGTCTGAAGGATCTCTCTTCGAATTGCTATCATTTGTCAATGGAAGTAAAAGGCGCTGCACAGAGAGGACCACTGTCGTGAGGCCGGTTAGCTCAGTTGGTTAGAGCATGGTGCTAATAACGTCAAAGTCGTGGGTTCGAGCCCCTTACTGGCCAGGTCCTTTTCTCCTCTCTTACCAAAGCTGTTAGGTTCCTTTCCGTGGTGAGATGGGTTGTCATGCAACGCTGCCACATAGTGCCGACAGACAATTAAATGACAAAAATGAAGAGAGTTAAAGCAGCTGGAGAGGTTCTCTTACAACTTTTGAGCTGACACAGTTTTGGAAAATGTTTCCTTCACGCTGCACTGTACCATATAGGCAGCCAAGTGTCTCCAAAACAAAACAGAATTGACAGTCATATAATGTCCATTAACCCCGGTTTTAAACGCAGCATCATGTCTGCCATCATAAGAATATGAGTCCAATATTTTAGAATATAGTCAGAATGAATTCTAACCTTACCTGTGGTGTCTTTGATCCCTTTTGCTCAATGCATGGTGTACGTACTGCATACATGTGTCTTGAGAATGAGGAATGGGCCCCTGAGACAGTCATTTGCCTGTTTCACAAATGATCGTATATTACTAGAGATTCTGTTTGGGATTCAGATGTGCATTCAGACAGCAATCCCTTTCAAGAAATGATACGTTCTGGATGAGGTCAAAGGTGCTGGAACACTGTATTTAGGATGTGTTTGCAGTGATTGTGTGTCTCCTGCTTCAACGCAGTGATATATAGATGTGCTCCTGTAATTTATTGGTACAAGCCCAGGGCAGTAAGCAGTCTGAGGATTTATTTCCAGACGGCATAGAACAGTGAAGCAGTGAAGTAGTGCAACACACTGGATCATTATATTATTAGAATCTATTCTACTTAAATTATTACATTATACACAACTTGAGTTCATTTTAAAAATTAAAAAGTAATGAAAGGAATGCATTTTCATGAGAAAGATAATACCGATTTTTCATGTGATAATCTTCCTTATATCATGTCGTGCATCATTTGGACACTTTGTGGGCTTGAAATACAAAGAAAATCATGTTCTATGGTACAAGACAAATACAAAACTTAAGTTTTTATTTTAATTAGATTTGTTTATTAAGCATAAGCAATCATTTATTACATTAATATATGTGAAAATGACATTTTAGCACCATAATATTACATACAGGTCTCTAGCTTCAACACAGTGATATATGCTCAGTGATTTATTGGTACATGCCCAGGGCAATAATCAGAATTAGTATTTATTTCCATACGGGCTACAGGTAGTGTTGTGAAATACTTCAACACACTGGATCGCAGATTTAGACCCCCTGCACTCTTACTCCTTAAAAACCAAAGAAATGAAGATATGTAGCAATCACATTGTAACAGGGGTGACAGTGACTTAATGCTTATACTAGTGGACTTCAGGTACCTTTAGGGTACGGTGTTCCCTGAAGGGCTCTCAAACCCCGCATTTCAGATGCCTAGCTGTATCGCTGATGTGTTGCACCTCAGAATCACTTTTAAACCTTACCTCTGGTATCTTTAATCCCTATTGCTCAACGCATGGTGAAAGTATTGCATAAATGTGTCTGAAAATGAGCAATGGGCACCTGAGAAACTCATTTGCCTGTTTCACAAATGATCATATTTGACTAGAGATTCTGTTTGGGATTCAGTTGTGCATTCTGACAGCAATCTCTTTCAAAAAATGATTTTACCTTATCGCAGCTTTGCCCTTCTTGCCTCTTTGGACAATATCTCCATCTTGTGGTCGTTGTTGGTAATGTCTAGACAATATCTCCATCTTGTGGTCGTTGTTGGTAATGTTTTCTTATGCCCTTTTTTATTTCAATTCTCTATTAGTTGATTCTAGAATCTCTACAATAGAGTTGAAAACATCAGTTTTATAGCAGACAATATGACATTATTTATAGTCCAATTAGAAATTTATTACCCTGTTTTTAACATAATAACAAATTAAAATTGATTAAAACTAAGTTTGGAACACCAGGGAACATAAAAAATGATTTTTAGGAAAACCATGAGGTTCTCTGTGTCCGATGCCTGAAAGGGGAGAAAGCTAGAATCCTTTGATTTTTCAAAATTTGAAAATAAACATTATATAACAACAGCTTTCATTCCTAGGAGTGAAAAACAACCATTTTTGAAGACATATTAGTTTCTAAAACACTACAATAAAGTTAAAAACATCCATTTTATATCACATTATTTTTTGTGAAATAATTAAATTGGCTTATTTCTCTCGCATTAAATTGGCTACAAATGCAAGAATTCAACCAGATATTCTTGTAAAATGTATAGTGTTGCATTGCAGTTAGTTAATGTAGTTAGTCCATAGTCAGCAATCTAAACTTTATTGTTAAGCTTTAATGATTGATGTTGTACCAGTAACCTTTAGAAATACTATAGTACTTCACAAATGCTTTGTGTGTTTGGAAATCTTTTGAGTAAAAGCCTTATAAAAATAGGTTTAGTTTTTACAGGATATCACAAAGAAGTAGGATGGTATAATTCTTATAATTGCTTAGTGATTGTATTTGGAAGATTATGCACTAAACAGACTTCAGGGATGCCAGTGGATCATTGTGCTATTTGGAATTATTCCAAAAATCAAGTGACCTATTTGCTGAAGTATTTTTAGTATTATTTATTTAGTATTAATAAAGAATAGATTTATTAAAGTCATGCGATGTGCAAGCGGGATATGTAAAATAATTGAAAATAAAGTTTTTTATTATTGTTATAGAGAAACATGATCAGATTTTCCCTGGTTCAGAAAAAAGACGATTAAAATCTGTAATCTTTCCACTTGTATGTCATCAGACATTAACGAGTACAACCCCCCTCTCTGCCGGAGTGCTGGCTGTGACGAATTAAACCAATTTCACAGGTATTTTCAAAGTAGGAAGTACAGTGTTAACTAGTAGATGGCCTCCTCAATGAAATCGCTTCAACATGCTAATGCGTTGGTGTAACAGTCCGGGCGTGGCAAGCTTCCAATGTCAACTCGACTCGATTGGAAGACAATGAACGTATTTTAGCCCTAAATGAATTAATAGCAAACATGGTTTACATAAAAGACATTTTTCCAAGAAAGTTCATAATAATACGATCTATAGTTGAAATCTGAGCCTAAATATAAAGAAAAAAACATTTTCAGAGAGCAATCACGCTGTGTTTATGTAGAAAAAGCGATTAGGTTTATGAGCAATCTAATTACCTATTCGCTTAAAACGCTATATAAAATAAAGTTTATTTAAAGATGAATGATAAGTGTCGCAGTTTAAATAATTTTCATAGTAGGGCTAGGATAGATTCCAAGTGCATTTTTGCAATTTACGTTGCATTGTCCAATGTGATGTTGTAATACAGTTTAGAATACAGTAAGTCTAAACTGTATCAGCTTTATTTATGGGTTGCAATTTAGAAAAAGTCAAAAACCGCACTCAAAATGCAATTTAGAGCTTTCTGGCAAGAGGAGACACCCAAATTATAATGTAACATGCCACTGTTTGTGCATGAACAAAGTTATACTGCAATTTTCCTTAGATACGCGATTAAAAAAAATATTTTTTTTGAATCCCCGGCCGAACACATTCCATAAGAATCAGCGCTTTTATACAGTATATCGCCTTTAAACACATATATTTAAACACGCGTTTACGATTTAAATCAAAACGCAATTCAAATCAATATAAATGTTTATTTTGTAACGCATAGGTGACTATTCATTGTTATTAAAAAGACGTAAATTCGATCATGTTGTGATATTTAGAAATATAAATTTGTTTTGATGCGAGTGAGGTTTTATTTAATCTCTGACCAAGGGAAATGTTTCATTTTTTCAAAGAAATGTTTGTTAAAAATTAAAGTCATAGTTCCATGAGATTCAACCACAGACCATGTGACATAGGAGTCAGGAACCTAACCCACAGCACCACCAGCGCAGACACATGCTGAGGGCTGAAAAAGCACTACAGAAACATTATCGACTATAAAATAATGTAATTAGGCACAGAATAAGTTTACAGCACAGTACAATAATAAATGCTGACCATGACTTTAGAAGCATAAATTACCTTACACTCAATTTAAACACAAGCTGTCTTTAGCCCTCTAAGCTGGTTCATACAGAAATGTAGAGAACCAGGCTCAGAAAAACACAGCTTCATTAGCGAATACATATGCAGAACAACTAGAGAAGATGTTTTACAGAGGATGGATTTTTAGAAACATCCCATCAGTGACATCACTGAAGTCAACTCCTAGGTAACTGTCGTGTGGATAGTTTCACAAGAATCAGACAAAGGTTTAAGCATCGCTTATTTTAGATAAAACTGCAAAAAAACAACAACAACCCATAATGTACTTCTTTGCGGCTCTGTTTGCCCAAATCATATATTCACAACGTGAAATTAGAAAATAATATTACGTAACCAAAAACCGCAATATGGAAACAGAACCTGTGTAATTGTTGACAGATGATGTACTCGTAACATTTTTACAAGACGAACTACAACATTTAAAAAATGACTTGTATGTACTTGATATCTCTAATCAATCCACTGCACTGCATTAAAACAAAACGAAAACTAAAACGCCCTGGGCATACCGTTTCGCGCTTCTTATCAGTTGCTCAAAAGCAATTTGACCGTATGAAATGCATAATATAAACCTAGAAACATATACGTGAGGAGTATTTACGTAGTATCGGTGTCAAGACATACCTCTCAAATACTGTAAATCAAGTTAAAAATATCTCAAGACCGATTCTGGTCATAATGAAACCATGTTTCGTGTATGTTTTCTTTAAAGTACCGAGACCAGCCATATACTGTATGTTTATGTTCCAAAATTAATATCGTTTATGGCCTTCACACGTGTTCCAGTATGCTCCTATTCTTTTTATGCTCAGGCACTAAGATTTCCCTTCAGTGGTAAAATTCCATATAAATATTCAATACTTAAACGGGCACAGTTAAGACATTAAATATACATATACATATACATATACAAACTGTATACAGTACAGTTTGCATACGGTAATATGTTTATGTTCCTAAATCAACCTCTTTTATGAGCATGTGAAAGGCATGGTGAATCGATTCTCAAAAATTACTGTACTTTGCATGATTGGAAAAAAATGCGTGATTGCGAAATGCTGTGGTGTTACTTTTACAAAGACGGGCAATGAAAAAAATAATGTGGACCAGGGCAATACTTTGAGTTTACAGCTTGTCCAAGTTCATTTATTATTAATACTATTAGTAATATCTTCATTAAAGACTTTGATGGCTACAGCTCAAACATGAGAAGTTGAGCTTTATTAGCTCCACCTTGCGGAAATTCCGGATACTATTATTTTGCTAGCGGTATTTACCGGTAACTCGCGGTATTTACCGGTAACTTGTGGTAGACTGCGTACAGCGTACGCCCGCGCATTTTGAATGGCTGCATCTGTAGCAATCATATTGTAGCAGACACTCAATTGCCTGTTTCACAAATGATCATATTTTACTAGAGATTCTGTTTGGGATACGGATGTGCATTCTGACAGCAATCTCTTACAAAAAATGATTTTACCTTATCGCGGCTTTGCCCTTCTTGCCTCTTTGGACAATATCTCCATCTTGTGGTCGTTGTTGGTAATGTCTTCTTATAGATAGATACTTTATTGATCCCGTGAGGGAAATTGCAGTGCAACAGCAGCTTAACACACACAACACAGCCACAGTGTAACAATTATATAATAATAGTACAATACTGTATATATACTGTATATATATATGAAACAGAAATAGAAACAGAAACAGGAATCGCTTACTACCTGGAGAATCTCTGTAGGAATATCTAGCATTTATCAATGGAAATAAAAGCTGCTTTAATACAGTGCATGTTCAAACTCAAACCCTCAGCTGCTGTTCTTGTTTGTTTTGGGACAAATTGCAACTGAGCATCGCATGAGCCGTTACGTACCCTTATCTGTTAGGGAATTTCAAGGGAGGAGTTAGGTCAGAATGGGTAGGCTGCAAAACAACAAGTAAAGATTTATTCCGAGATGAAACGTTGTGGCGGTTTTCTTATCTTTTCAACATGGACTAAACTTTTACGTGTTCCTTATATGCTATATATGTATATATTAGCACCAATGTCGTTCTTAAAAACTAACATGACATTGTCAGGGACATTCACCTATATACAAAGACGAGACAGACAAAGTAATAATTCTATATTAACGTGGCCTACATATTGACGCAATGATCGAACTAAGTGACGTGTTCTGATTCAGATCCCCTGCAGTTCATGCCAATTAGAACAATAGCAATGCTGAGTCCTCCCCACCCTACTGAGCACAAATTCAGCTGCTCTCCAGTTCTGTTCTGCATGTTTTTTCATTGCAATTGAGCTCGGAACTGGAGATGATCTCCATACAGTTCTGTGTTAACTAGCCCGCACTTGCGTGCTAATTTACGGGTTGTGGCAGATGCTTTTCTATAGTTCATATACATGACGGCAACCTGTTACCGAGGAACCTGAGAGGTTTAAAAGCCTCACGAACCAGGCAGGACTCGAACCTACAATCTTCTGATCCGAAGTCAGACGCGTAATCCATTACGCCACTGGCCCATAAAACATGTGTTTGCATTCCACCACAGAGAGCTCTACACTGCTACCAGTAGTACACTTCCCCATCTAAATTTTCACAGCAAGAAACTTGTGTTTCCTACTATTTTTATCAGGTTTAAAATATCATCTCCTTAAAACAGAAAAAGTGTTGGTGTGTCGCGCTGAAATTCTGATTGATTTTGAATTCAAAGAAAAAAGGTTTTCTTCCAAAACACCGTGAAATTGTCACATCTTGCAGACAATAGGTGTATTCCATGTTGAAAAGAGAAGAAAGAAAACCATGGAGCCTTTTACAGGTGTGAGGCTTCTTCGGGTGTGAGAAGACCTCACGGCCGAAACGCTGTGTTTCCGTTCTTCTCTTTTCAGCATGCAATAAACCTATTACTTGTTCCTTTGCAGCCGAGGCATGCTGACGTAGCTACCCAGCTGAACATCTTGCAGACTCTACAGTACTTCTCTCCTGTAGAAGTAAAGCAGGGCTTGCTGGGTGAGCTTTTGCTCCGGTAAATTAGGTCACGTGTCATGTTAAATCACTTCTTCTAAACACAACATTTGCTGGTGCTAGCTTTCCCCATGAAAAGAGACATTTCCCTTACAGTACATGACATATCGTTTTTATTCTATCAATAAGTATAGAAATAAAACAAAAGAAAAAATGTTGTCGCCAAAGAATGCACAGCTCTGTCGCCTTGGGGAGGTGTCAAGGGCATTGAGCTCCTTGGACATGAGAAGTGCCCGATAAATGCCATTTCTCATCATTTCTCTTGGCGTCAGTTCTGCTATTAAATGGGACGGAGGCAACGGGCTCAGAGAGCAGATTAAGTGCACACCGAACGCAGATGTGTCCAAGTGTCTGTAAAAGCACGGTGCTCTGCTGGCGCTGTTCCCTAGTGGCTTAAAGTGCCTGCCTAGTAAGCAGGCGATCCTTGGTCTGAATACCAGCGGTGCCTCTCTCCGTGTCTTGTTGTGCCGCATATCTCATTTCAGACAAACATGTACAGCTTGGTTCAGTTTAATGCAAGAATTCATTTCCTTTCTGGAATAACTTGTTTTTGAAGAAATCCATACAGCTTGTGAAAGATGAAATCCATTTCTTGGTTGTCAGTGGAAAAAGATTGCCGGCTGCAAGAAGTGCAAGTGATTGTTTTCTTTGACCATAAACCTGCAAATGTAGGGCGCACAAAAGACTGTCAGACTCTGTGGTGCTGAAAAGTTGGTGGTTCAAGCCCCTCCAGTATGCGTGTCTCAGTTTTTCCAATGTAAACATCATCACCATTGCTAAAGAAGATGGCGCAGAAGGCTCCACAGCCGAAACGTTGTGCTTCTTTTCTTCTCTTTTCAGCATGGAGTAAACCTTTGCTTTATCCTTTGCAGCCTAAGCATGCTGACGCAGCTACCTTTCTCTTAACACGCCTCAATCATTATTCACCAAAACGATCAGCAGAATAAGTCGCCTTTGTGGTGATGTCACTCCTCTGCTTCACAAATGTCCTTAGTGACGGGCCATTTCTTTCTGCCATTTTTCCGGAGCGGTTATTGATTGCTCCATCATTTCCCTCTTACTTTCCATCACTAGATTGAAAAAAAAAACAGAAACAGGCTGACAGGACGACAATCAAATTGCAAAAACTCATCAAAGCACTCGATAGAGTATTTGAATCCACAAGTAGCTACGAGCAACTTTGTCCTGGCTTGCATGAAAGTCGGAAAATGTCAAAAAGAAAAAGATGGTGGCTTTTTCATATTCGTTCTTTTATTTTTAGTTCGTTGCTTCTTCTGTCCATTGTCCTCCTGCCTGGCTCTTAACCTGTGACTGTTTGAACGCACACAGTAGACTTTCATGCAGGGGATTTGTCCTGAGCCTCTGTGAAAGACCCACCCACCCCCATAAATAACTGCTCTAGAAACACATGAATGCAAAACTAAACCACAGCTTAAAGAGGAGCTTGTCATGACCGCCAGGCAGTTAAGACCAACTCTTAAGCAATCTAAACAGCACCAGCAGCGGGTGATTATTAACAAACGCCGCCGCACGAGTTAACCCACCTGCACACACTCCACCGTGCGGTACGCAGTGCTATTTTTACCATCTTTACCTGCTTCCCGCTGGTATTGAGTCTACTCCTTGAGAGCTCTACCTGGCGTTTTTTCCATTACCTCGTTTATTCTGGATATTGGACTCCCCTTCTGCCTTTTCGACTTTGGACCTCGCCTCTCACCTCGGACTGTTTGCCACCAGTGTTCTCCCTGGATTACGACTTACCTTACGCCTCTTGACCAAGAAACAAAGCAAAGCAGAGCAAAACAAAATGAACAAACGAAAACCCTCACGTCCCGCACTTGCATATAACGCCATTACGTGCCCAAGCGGTATTTTACGTCATCCTAGCACTGCACCCCGGGGCGTACGGTATATGGGAACGAGCACACGGCACGAATCGTTTCGAATCACTCCCTACAGCTGTAAGGCACCTTGAAGCATGCACCCCCAACATTCTTCTTTGCGCATCTGTGAAAGGTAAACTCTTGAGCAAACTCTGAACCAGCTCTAAGGAAACTAATCCGATTAGACATTACTTTGACTCATCTTTTAAGGGACCCTTGTTAATTGGAGAAATCAATGATTTCGAATGAATTCTGTATGCGTTAAAAGACAGCTATACACAGAAAACATGCAGGACACTTCTCATGATGTTTCCCGAGCCGAAACACAGTGCGTTTTTCCAAGCCATCTGACAAAGCCCGCCCACTGAAAACTGCAGCAGATCGTGTAAAGACGTTCAACTTTGTAACTACTGCACGCACAGGAAGCAGAATAAATTCCTCTTTTCAAACTGTCAAAGGTTTGCTTTGCGAACACTGCAGGACATCGCACAATCTCTTTTGAACGGGGACAAACGATTTCTTATGGGGCACAGTAAGTACAGACGTTTAAAAAGCTCCACTCATGCCGACGATGCAGCATGAAGAAGCGCAACCTAACGTTTGCATTCCTAGCAAATTCCTTTTATTTTTTGATAAATAAAGACAGTCTTGTTTAACAAACAACACACACAACATTTTACATTGTCAATTCAATTCAAATCAATGTATTTCTATATAGCGCCTTTCACAACAAGGTTGTCCCAAGGCACTTAACAATGCAAGTTGTTAAGAGCCTTGTGTCTAATATGCCGCCTAGGTAACGTGCTGTCTCTTTGAGGCAAATGTTTAAATCCTCTGAGTTAAGTGCTGAAGTTATAGTAGTCCTATCAGTATTGTTGCCTCCGATCAACAGATCCTCAGTTTTCTCAGAGTTGAGTAACAAAAAGTTTTCACACATCCAAGTATTTCCTTCCTTAATGCATTTAACTAAACTGATAATAGAAGAGTTGTCGTTTGGTGTAAACAAAATGTTTATTTGAGTGTCATCAGCATATGAATGAAAGTTCATATTATTTTTTCATATTATCCTACCTATCAGCAGCATGTAGAGAGAGAGAACAATATTGGTCCCAGCACTGATCTTCTGGTACCCCAAATTGAACTGGTGACATTGATGAAGCAGTACAATTATTAGATATTTGAACATAATGAAAACGATGAGTAAAATGTGAAGTAAACCACTGAAGGACGGTTCCAGATAAGCCAACCTCAAACTCAAGCCTGTGTAACAAAACAGAGAGGTCAACCGTGTCAAAGGCAGCTCTAAGATCTAAAAGCACAAGCACTGTTGCATTCCCCGCATCAGTAGCTAAGAGAATATCATTTACGACTCTTGTTAATGCAGTTTCAGAAACCAGACTGAAATTTCTCAAGTATATTATTTGAATCCAGATACGATTGACGTTGGGCAACAACTATTCTCCCAAGACTTTTAGATTGAAATGGGACCTTTGAGACAGGCCTGTAGTTGTTAAGAACTTGTGGATCCAAATTTGACTTCTTAAGGAGCGGTCTAACAACCGCTACCTTAAATTGATCAGGTACAACGCCTGACGCAAGCGATGCATTCATCATACTAATTATAGGTCCTGCCAGTCCTTCGAGGGAATCTTTGACTAGCTGAGTGGGGATGGGATCTAGCGAACAGGTGGTTGACTTTGTCTTACGTCTGTGTCCATGAGTCCACCATAAGAAGAAATCTGAACAGGAGTGGTGATCATGCGAGGTCACCATGGAGGAAACCACTGCTCTCCCCCCAAAAAAAACCACCACTGCCCCTCTCAAGTTTGTTAAAGACCACATGGATGTTCCACAGCAACTCCTGGAACAATGTTCTGTGGACAGACGTGACAAAAGTTGAACTTGTTGGTAAATGTGCACAGCGTTATGTTTTGAGATAACAAAACACTGCATACCAACTCCAAAACCTCATCCCACCTGGGAAGCATGGCGGAGGCTGTACGGCTTGCAATCATCGAGGGACCGATGAATTCCAAGATGTATCAGGAAATTCTACAGCAGAATGTCAGGGTGTCTGCCTGTGATCTAAAACTTGAAAGACGCTGGGTCATGCAGCATTACAAAAACAAAGGATTACATCAACAACAGAGTGGCTGAAACAGAAGAAATTCCGTATTTTGGGATGGCCAAGTAAGAGTCCTGACCCCAATCCCATTGAAGTGCTGTGGCGTGATCTGAAGCAGGTCGTTCAGCGCAAGACATCCCAAAAATATACATGAACTGAAACAGTTTTGCATAGAGGAATAGGCCAAAATACCTCGTAACCGCTGCTCAGGTCTGACCAGCCGCTACAGAAAGTGGGGGTTGAGGTTTTTGTCATAAAGGAGGTTCCACTAGCTCCTTAATATAAGGGTTCACGTACTTTTTCCATCAATGACCTTGATTGTTTAAACCATTTGGTCAATAAAGAAACAGCAATGTCAAATGTTGGGCGTGTGTTGTTTGTGAAATCAGACTCTCTTTATTAATTATTATGACTTAGATAAAGATAAGATCACATGTTAGGAGCCATTCATGCAGAAATCCACATCATTCCGAAGGGCTGTTTACAAAAGTTTTTCTCCCAACTGTATGTGAGAGAAAAGCAGAGACGCTCACTGAGTAAGGTGGGGTTGCAGCTTTGCAAATCACAAGGACATTTGTACGCTCAAAATGGGACAGGAGCACCCCAGATGGGACTCGAACCCACAATCCCTGGCTTAGAAGGCCAGTGCCTTATCCATTAGGCCACTGGGACACACTGGGTTGGGTCGATCACGCTGATGAAGAGCCAGTTTTTTTTTTTCCTTTGCTTTTTCAAAGGGATCCCCAAAATTAGGAAAGTTAGGCAGCAGAAGGTTTACTGTGACCTGAGAAGGACCGGCATCCAATCACGGTGGTGCACACACACACGCTCTCACTCATCTGAGCTACACGGCTACCAAGATGATCTCAGGTGCGCCGAGCTGGTACGGAACATATTGAACTGATCGACGGCGAATTGTCTCTCAGACAGGCTTTTCACCTCTGAGCTCCCTGACTGACAGTAATCCGCTAGGTAGTGAAACAGTCAGCTGCTTCTAAGCCTTAAACAGCTGCATCTCGGCGCTTCCACAGAGAGATGATTTGAAAGCCAAACATCGCCCATTGGGAACACCTTACTATCACTAGTTTAAGAGACTCTTAAGGTCTTGCAGAGGTGCCTGTCTAATAGCATGCGCTTTGCAAGCTATAGGTGTTTGGACTAAGGCAGAATGCCTGTTAACAAAATGTTTTTCTAAAGGGGCCTCGCACTCTTTTCCAAGCAATGGTCACCATCCCCACCGAGTGTCACAATGTAGTCATGTCCTAGGACATCACCTGTTAGTCTCCATTTGTCTGCCACCAACACTTTAGGTTACGGGGTCACAACCGCACCCCGGAGACCAGAGGAGCCGTTGGCGTTCTGGCGGCGCAGATTGGGCTGAAGGTGGGGCGCTTGAATCTCGCTGTTGGAGGCCGTCTGAAACTGACCCAAGCCTTTCCCTTGAATTAAATGTAAATAAGAAATGAACCCCAGATGCACATGGAATCAATCACGTGTTTCCTTTGAGCCGTTTCAGAGACTGCTCCAGAGTTTACCTTGCACAGATGCGCAAAGATTAATGATGGGGGTGCACGCTTCCAGGCGTCTTACTACTATAGGGAGTGATTGAGACAATTCGTAGCTTGTGCTCATTTCCCTCTATTCCCCGTGTTACAGTGGTAGGATGACGTAAATTCCTGCTTCGACACGTAACGGGACTATAATCAAGTGCAGGAGCTGAGGGCTTTAGTTTTGTTTCGTTTTCCATGGCGTTCGTAAGCGCGCAAATCAAAGGCAATTCCTGCGTCTAACACGAATGTAAATGCTTTTGAAAGTGCAGTGTGGTGCAGCTTGTAAAATCCTTGTCCACATTTTTGGTTTGTTGATGTTTTTTTCTGTCTGCCAAAGTTGCGTTTTGACATCCGGACTGGGGGACTTTATCATTTGAACGTGAAGCCAGCCTTAAACCCTCTGAGGCGTGTCTGTCTGCCGGCACGAATCTTGTGAAAGGTATTTTTTTTTAACGGAGAGCAACTTTAAAAAGGTTTCCGCAGCCACCTCGCAGTCCGTGTTTGATTATAGGAGGAATACGGCGGCGGCGAGTTCGCATTTGTCGTGCTCGAGTGGTTAAGGCGATGGGCTCGAAATGCGTTGGGGCTTCCCCGCGCAGGTTCGAAACCTGCCGACTCCGGCGTCTGCCGCACGTCGCCTTGTGCCTGCACGGCAGAGGCGAAGTGCCGCTTCTCCTTTCCTGGTACTATAACAACGCGAAATCGCTTGGACCCGCTGCCATTGAAATCAATTCTTCAGATAACCACACATTTTGCGTTCGCACCTCTGGTGCTCTACTTATACCTTTGAAAACCTAATGAATAAAGCTGAAAGAACCGACACGATATGTAGGTGCTGGTAAAGCACGCAGTAAAGAACTGTTAACAGCAAGGGTTTCAGTGGGTTAACTGAGGAGAAGGCGTGATCGCTAATTGTTGACTTTTTATTTGGTGTTAGAAACACTCTTACTGTGCATGACGTGCAACAAATGTAGCCACAGAAATTGCATCACGCTTTCATGTATGCTATTGCAGACACCAACGTTGCCTAGATAGAAAACCGAAATAGCCGTGGGTTTGCTTGCTGGTCTGAAGGATCTCTCTTCGAATCTCTATCATTTGTCAATGGAAGTAAAAGGCGCTGCAATCTCATACGTTCAGAATCAAACCCGCAGCTGTTGTTCGACTTTATTTCTTGACTAATTACAACTGAGTGTCGCATGAGCAGTTACATAAACTTGTCTGGTATATTTGAACACAAATGCCGTTCTTCAATTAAAACTAACAGAACATTGTCAGGGACATTCAGTTCTATACAAACAAGAGACAGACAAGAGAATATTTCTACCGTTCATGTGGACTACGTGTTGACTTACTGATCGGAATAATTGAAAGGTTCGGGCTCATAGCCGATGCAGTGCGTGCTAATTAGAACAGCAACGCTGAGCTCTCAGCACCGTACTGAGCCCAGGTGTTTTTCTAAAGCTGTCAGGTGCAGTTCATTTACATGAAGGAAATCTCTTACCGGGTACGATTACAATGCAGTAAGTAGCACAGACTACTTAGGGAGTAGCCAGATGCGTTTAAAAACGACCCGAGCCAGGCAGGAGTCGAACCTGCAATCTCCTGATCCGTAGTCAGACGCGTTATCCATTGCGCCACTGGCCCCGGTGTGACACTGCAGGACTGTAACCCAGTGAGATCAGCACTGCAACTAGTAAAATATTACCCCCGGTCCATTCTTTACCAAAAGTGAGAAAGACCTGTTTTCTACATTTTGTCTGTTTTAAAACCATATCTCAAACCAAACCAAGAGTCTGTCTTTTGCACTGATATTCTGATTCATTTCGATTTCAAAGAAAAAAAAAACATTATCTTCCAAAGCATCATAAAATTGTCCCTTCTTCCAGACTCTACTTCTCTCTTGTAGTAGTACAGCAGACCTTTCCAGGTGAGCAGATCACAGAGTCCGAAATGAGCTTCCTCCATCAAGAAAAGTACCTGAACATGACTCTGTCTTCATAAAAGCGCCCCTGTAATAAAGAAATTAAATCCGAAATCAAGAGGGCAGTTGCCTACTGAAGTTCAAGAAGTCATCAATTTTAACCTAGCAACACATTAAAGGCTGCATCTATACAAGTACGATTCTAGAAATGCTCACCAGATTACGTTTTAAGAAGGAACTGCGCCTCAGGTTCCGCCGAGATCTTAACTTGGATGGCAGGATTCAGAGTCCGGAGTGCGGACTGATGGCGCACGGAGGGTCCACATACTGTGGATCCCTCAGTTTTCTTCCGCGTGTTTAAACCGCCAGCGTGTGACTCCCCTGTCCCCGTGACCTCATTGCTCTGCTCTCGCCTCTGTGCAGCTGAGCCCGACTCATGGTAAAGTGGAAAAAAGTATGCCCTCAACGTGGGATTTACTCTGGATCGAGGATAGATGTCACTTTTTTATCATTGAACAGGATGTATGTGATGTGGCGACTAGGTTCAATTTTGTATCCTCTTTAAAAGATTAAGGACTGGGGTGAGCGTGATTTACCACCCTTTCAGCTAAGAACCCGACATGCGGACCGTTTAAGCTGCATAGACTCGGTTGTTTAACTCGTCTCCGTTAGCAGGGTTAAGGTTAAAGAAAAAAAACATTGCTGACTTCTTTTTTTTTTTGCCAGCCGCCAGCGCTGATTAGCAAGGTTTGTATTTCATGTTTTGCAAGTTGCATCCATTTTAAGAAAAACAAGTCGCGTTAAAGACAGGAAATGAATACTTGCAAGTCTAGCCGTAGGCGGTTGTCTGTAAGGACCAGTTCTGTTTGAGAAAACAGAACAAAGAAGGCACCGCTGGGATTTGAACCCAGGATCTCCTATTTACCAGGCAGGCGCTTTAACCAACTAAGCCCCGGCGCCCCAGGAGCATTATCCTTTTGCAGCCACTTGGACACACCACTCAGACACATCTGCATTCGGTGTGTGCTCCGCCTGCTCGCTGAGCAAGTTGCCACCTTTACATACAATAGCAATATCAACACCAAGAGAAAGGGTGACAAATGGCTTTTATCTGGAACTTTTGATGTCCAAGGAGCTCAATTTGCTTTCTGTGTACAACAGGGCCACTGAACTCCACACTGGCCACTGAACCACAGCAGTGGCTTGCTGGCTTGACATCTCCTAAGGAAAATGTTGAAATTGCATGTGGAACAGGAAAATGACCCTCGAGTACGAGGGAAAAAAAAGAAAAAGATCATCTGGAGCGCGCCAACCCATGTCCGGACAGCCCAGTTTCAGTGACAAGGTGGCTGAGTGGTTAAGGCGATGGACTGGTAATCCATTGTGCTCTGCAGACATGGGTTCGAATCCCATTCTCATCGCTCTCCATGTCTTACACGTTTG
>NW_028291581.1:0-7500 GCF_059453375.1 Lepisosteus platostomus | reverse complement strand
CAGCTGTAAGGCACCTTGAAGCGTGCACCCCCAACATTCTTCTTTGCGCATCTGTGAAAGGTAAATTCTTGAACAAACTCTGAACCAGCTCTAAGGAAACTAATCAGATTAGACATTACTTTGACTCATCTTTTTACGCTCAGTGCTGGATTGCTCAAACTCCAGCTAGGGTTAGGGTTAGCATTCCCACGCTACTTAGACACTTTGTTTACGCTCAGTGCTGGATTTTGGGAACTTCAGGACGAGTGGGAATTTTCTCCTATCTGTCAATTCTGTTTTGTTTTGGAGACTCTTGGCTGCCTATGTTGTACAGTGCAGCGTGAAGGAAACATTTTCCAAAACTGTGTCAGCTCAAAAGTTGTAAGAAAACCTCTCCAGCTGCTTTAACTCTCTTGATTTTTGTCATTTAACGTGACACTCGATGTATAACTGGAGCCTCACATATGCAAATGGTGAGGCTCCAGTTCGACACCACTTTACAGTATATGACAAAAGCATGGCAGACTGTGCCGGACCGGCAGATAACTTCTGCTTATTTTTACCATATTAAACATTGGAAATCCTCCCACTTGCATTTGTGACACTTGATTTTGGCTCCACCTAAGACACTCTTAAATCATCAAACACTTTTCTCTTCTCCCGCAACACTCTTGTCTGTCGGCACTATGTGGCAGCGTTGCATGACAACCCATCTCACCACGGAAAGGAACCTAACAGCTTTGGTAAGAGAGGAGAAAAGGACCTGGCCCGTACGGGGCTCGAACCCACGACCTTGGCGTTATTAGCACCACACTCTAACCAACTGAGCTAACCGGCCTCACGACAGTGGTCCTCTCTGTGCTGACACTGCTCATGATGTTTCCCGAGCCGAAACTGCGTTTTTCCAAGCAATTTGACAAAGCCCGCCCACTGAAAACTGCAGCAGATCGTGTAAAGACGTTCAACTTTGTAATTACTGCACGCACAGGAAGCAGAATAAATTCCTCTTGTCAAACTGTCAAAGGTTTGCTTTGCGAACGCTGCAGGACATCGCACAATCTCTTTTGAACAGGGACGAACGATTTCTTATGGGGCGCAGTAAGTACAGACGTTTAAAAAGCTCCACTCATGCCGACGATGCAGCATGAAGAAGCGCAACCTAACATTTGACAGACAAAGGCCGGGCGCCGCTACGAGCAATATGAAATCAAACTGACAGCACACGGCGTTTCGCGCTGACTCAAAAGTGATCTCGACAGACGCTGTTCTCTGCATAAAGCTGAAAGAGCTAAAGAGCGTTTCTGTTGAGACGTAACAAGCTCGTTTCTTTCTACCATGATGTCACCATGACCAAATCTGTCTTTAAGCACCTTGCTCAGTCTCTGACGACACTGTCAAAAATTGCTTTCGCCGATTGTATTGCAAACCGGCGGAAGCGGGGTATTGGGAAAAGTTTTCAACTAGCAATAATCGCGCCTCGGCTAAACCTCACAGGCTACGATACTGCCACTGCGCAAAGCTGATAGTTGCCAGGCAACCGCGGGGATCCTATGGAAATCGTTATCGATAGTCTCATGGCATGTCGTTTCTGTAACGCTTCATATTTGTCCTCTTCTTCATCTAGCTTGAGGTTTTGAAGAATTTCATGGCAGACAAGGTCTCCGTCGGGAACAAAGGGCGTTGTGAGAAAACCGTTGCTTATTTTCAGCAGCAGAAATACAACCCTTTAAATACAAGATGACAGAACAATGACGAAGGGCATGCCTGGAGGAACTCATGCACTACAGAGGAAAGGGGGTGGGCACGTACAGTTCACATTCAAGCCACAAGTACTCTTCTTGGATGTTGCACAAACAAATCCTAACGTCTTGAAACCATTGCAGCATGTTTGTGTCCCACTTCCCGTGGCTGCAGGACGACTGACACGAACGGACAAACACAATCTGTGGCGTTTAGCGTGACATAGTCTTGCAGGCATCGTGCTGTCTCACTGCAATACTATACCGCTGGAGGAAACAGTCCATCTGGCCATGAAACTCATTTAAACGTCTAGCTACAGCAACTAACTATATCATGATTTATTCAGGATGTGTGGAATCAGCACGTCCCGGAGACAGCTTCCGAAATCGTGAGCATTCTCTGGTGGTAGGGGCGTTCAAGATGGCGCTCAGGTGGGAGGTAAAGTTTAGTGGTTGAGGAGTTTTTTTGAGTTTTTCATGACCTGAATGTTAATTTTTGCTTTTTTTGACTACAGAAAAATAAGGACTTAACACTAGTTGTTTAAACTTCAGTTATAATTGAAAGAAAAAAAAAACGATTTTTTTTAGGTTTAAGAATTTCGATATGAGTAACACTGGGAAAAGAAAAGAGTGCTGGGTCCTCGAAGGAGAAATCTAAGATACCTCAATCGTATATGTATAGCACTACAAGAAAATCGATGGAACTACAGGGAAAAGTGAAGCAGCTGGAGGGGACGTGGAAAGAGTGCTGGAGATGCGCTCGTACGGTAGAGCCGGAGTCCCTGCCCAGCACACCTGTGAAAACCCCGGCGGCCAAGAGAGGAAGGGGCGACCTGACGCTGGAGGAGCTCCAAACCAACATCTTTAACATGATGGGTGAGCTGAAGGAAATGATTCGATTTAATACAGTCGCAATCGAAAGTCTTAAAAAGTCCATGGACTGTGTGTTTAAAGAGGTTGAAGACTTAAAGAGTGAAGTAAAAGTTCTTAAACAAGTAAATACCGAACAAGAAAAGCATATTAAAGAACTTGAATTGAAAGTGAACGATGTAGATAGATACTGTCGACGATGGAATTTAAAATTATTTGGAGTTAAAGAGGAACGTGATAAGGACCTTGTTGCAACAGTGAAGGGTATCTGTAAAAGGACCCTGCCGGACCAGGAGGACGTAATATCGGCCATTGACTTTGTTCACAGGCTCGGGAGAGCGAACATGTCTGGGCAAGTGCGCCCCAGATCGATTATAATACAGTTCACCAAGAGGACGGCGAGGGACATGCTGTGGCGAGCGGCGAGGGGGAATGAGTATTTGAATGGGAACAAACTGAGGTTTGCAGAGGAACTGTCTGCCGCGGACAGGAGCACCAGGAACCAGCTGTGGCCCCAGGTTGAAGCTGCCAGAAGAGAGGGGAGGAGACCCTACTTTGTGGGAGCGAGGGCCTTTGTGGACGGGAAGGAGATTTGCTCCCAGTGACTGCTCAGTTAATGATTATGTTTGGTTTTATTTGTTATACCAGTATATACTAGTGTTTCTTTAGTGTTAGTTTGGAATGGTGTAGTTAAGTGTTAAGGACTGTTATAGTTCTGGTTCTTTGAAAAACTCAATAGTTTAGATAGTCTTAGAGTTAGTTATTTGCTTTTGTGTATGTCTTTTTCATGAATGCCAGAGGTACTCGAAATGTTGTTAAAAGAAAAACGTTTTTTTTGTTTTGTAAAAAACTGTGCTGAGTTTTATTTTTTTACAGGAAACGCATGCATGTTGAAACTAAAGTTTATAATTGAGAAATATTAAAGCAAGGAAAATATGATACGTGTAAAATATACAATTTGATCACATAATTACTTAATTACCTCTGGTAGTTAAATGTTTTTTTTCTGCTGCGTTTTTTTTCTCTTGTACATGACTCTGATCCTCTTGTTGTATTTGTATTTGTAAATTCTACATGTTTAATAAAAATAAAAAAAAGCATTATAATCAAGTAGCCACAGAAATTGCATCACGCTTTCATGTATGCTATTGCAGACACCAACGTTGCCTAGATAGAAAACCGAAATAGCCGTGGGTTTGCTTGCTGGTCTGAAGGATCTCTCTTCGAATCTCTATCATTTGTCAATGGAAGTAAAACGCGCTGCAATCTGATATGTTCAGAATCAAACCCGCAGCTGTTGTTCGACTTTATTTCTTGACTAATTACAACTGAGTGTCGCATGAGCAGTTACGTAAACTTGTCTGGTATATTTGAACACAAATGCCGTTCTTCAATTAAAACTAACAGTACATTGTCAGGGACATTCAGTTCTATACAAACAAGAGACAGACAAGAGAATATTCCTACCTTCATGTGGACTACGTGTTGACTTACTGATCGGAATAATTGAAAAGTTCGGGTTCATAGCCGATGCAGTGCGTTCTAATTAGAACAACAGCAACGCTGAGCTCTCAGCACCGTACTGAGCCCAGGTGTTTTTCTAAAGCTGTCAGGTGCAGTTCATTTACATGAAGGAAATCTCTTACTGGGTACAATTACAATGCAGTAAGTAGCACAGGCTACTAAGGGAGTAGCCTGATGCGTTTAAAAACGACCCGAGCCAGCCAGGAGTCGAATTTACAATCTCCTAATCCGTAGTCAGACGCGTTATCCATTGCGCCACTGGCCCTGGTGTGACACTGCAGGACTGTAACCCAGTGAGCTCAGCACTGCAACTAGTAAAATATTACCCGCGGTCCATTCTTTTCCAAAAGTGAGAAACACCTGTTTTCTACATGTTGTCTGTTTTAAAACCATATCTCTTTAAACCAAACCAAGAGTTTGTCTTTTGCACTGATATTCTGATTCATTTCGATTTCAAAGAAAAAAAAACATTATCTTCCAAAGCATCATACAATTGTCCCTTCTTCCAGACTCTACTTCTCTCTTGTAGTAGTACAGCAGACCTTTCCAGGTGAGCAGATAACAGAGTCCGAAATGAGCTTCCTCCATCAAGCAAAGTACCTGAACATGACTCTGTCTTCATAAATGCGCCCCTGTAATAAAGAAATTAAATCCAAAATCAAGAGGGCAGTTGCCTACTGAAGTTCAAGAAGTCATCAATTTTAACCTAGCAACACATTAAAGGCTGCATCTATACAAGTATGATTCTAGAAATGCTCACCAGATTACGTTTTAAGAAGGAACTGCGCCTCAGGTTTCGCCGAGATCTTAACTCGGATGGCAGGATTCAGAGTCCGGAGTGTGGACTGATGGAGCACGGAGGGTCCATATACTGTGGATCCCTCAGTGATCTTCCGCGTATTCAAACCGCCAGCGTGTAACTCCCCTGTCCCCGTGACCTCATCGCTCTGCTCTCACCTCTGTGCAGCCGAGCCCGACTCATGATAAAGTGGAAAAAAATATGCCCCCAACGTGAGATTTAATTTAGATTTCACAGATGCGCAAGGAAGAATGTTGGGGGTGCACACTTCAAGGTGCCTTACAGCTGTAGGGAGTGATTCGAGACGATTCGTGGCGTGCGCTCGTTCCCATATACCGTACGCCCCGGGCTGCAGTGCTAGGATGACATACAATACCGCTTGGGCACGTAACGGCCTTATATGCAAGTGTGGGACGTGAGGGTTTTCGTTTGTTCGTTTTGTTTTGCTCTGCTTTGCTTTGTTTTGCTTTCCATCGCGTTGGTAAGAGCGTAAATAAAAAGGCGATTCCTGCGTCTACCACTAATGTAAGAGCTATTTCAAGTGCGACGTGGTGCGGCTTTTCAAATGCTTGTGGGCATTTCTCTGTTGTTGATTCTTTTTTTGTGTGTAACAAAGTGGCATTTTCATGTCCGGACGGGGAGACTTTATCATTCCGACATGAAGCCACCCTTAAGTCCTCTGAGGCGTGTCTGTCTGCAAGGCTTGTATTTTGGAAATGTTTTTTTTAAACGGAGAATGACTTTGAAATAGGCTTCCGCCGGCGCCTCGCGATCCAGGTAAGATTGTAGCAAGAACGCAGCGGCGGTGGGGCTTGCTGTAGTCGTGGCCGAGTGATTAAAGCGATGGATTGGAAATCCATTGGGGTCTCCCCGCGCAAGTTCGAATCCTGCCGACTAGGTTGTCCGCCTCCAGTCCTTGTGTTCCGGCGCAAGGAAAGAAGCGTGCCTCTTTGCTGTTCCTGGTGGTTTTAAAACGCCAAATCGCTTGTACCCGCTGCCTTGGAAATAAATTCTTCAGCATCCGCGAATGCCTTTTTGCAGCTAAATGACGGTGTAAGTGTGTTTAGCCAGCGGGACTGGCTAGAGACGTAACTAAAGAGACTTGACGAAAATCAACTTAAGGAGATTGGAAAATATAAGAGCGTCTGAAAGTATAAGTACAGTACAGGTGGACGTAAAAGTAGTTAGATAAACAGTGTTTGTATTTTTATACAATTAGTTGCAATAGAGGAAACAATTTGGGTTTATTCGAATGTCTCAGACATGCTGAAACGCTGTAGGTTTAGAATCGAGACTGGGGAGAATAACGTCTTGTGAGAAGATCTGTTTACCTAACGATTAGATCCTGTAAATCCCTTGTACCCTCCCTAAGTCTGTCCCAGTCCAGTGGATAAAAATGTACTGTTAATGGAGTGTTGGTTTCTCTGTTATGGGATACTGGAGCACTACTGTCATGCTTGTTTCACTCCTCTGTTCAACAGTGTGCTATAGAGTAATGTATATGGGGAGACGGCAGGAGGCCACAGGAGTATTGGGGCAGCAAGTTTTACTTGCCGAGTACCAGATTTTAATGGGTGGTTTTATCCCAGATCTATTGGGTTGGAATATTATGCAATACAAAGAATGACTATCCAGAACAGGGTATCACGTGGCTTCAACTGACTGTGATCACTCAGTATGTTGATAGTATTCTGAGTGCTTCCCCTGACGAGGAAACCCACAAGTCTGAGTTGCTTCAGCTTTAGAGTGTCTAATAGAAGCAGCTATGATAAGGCCCTTTTGTGTCTAGCATTGTGAAATTTTAACAGGGCTTGGGTGCAATGTTTTTACAGGGTGAGCACAACTCTTAACAGATCTGCTTAAGGGGGGAGTGCAGTACAAGGACAAGATTGCCTTGGTTCCCGCAACAAAAGCCGCCTATAATAATTTGAAACAAGCTCTCTTACAGGTGCTGAGACTGGGGTTTCCTCAGATGGATCAACCATTCCTTTGTATGTAAGTGTGGACAAAGGGTTACTGTATATGTATATAATGTATGTATTTGTTGCATGTAGGCCACAATTCTGGATGGCTATGGAGAAATAGGATTCTCTCACAACGGCAGGGACTCCAGTTAAGAATACTAGGCTTGTCTCTGAACTGATTTGTAGTTTTACAGCTGCCGACAGAAGCAGCTTGAGTAAGGTGTAAATAACACAATAAATAAAGAATTCCAGTAACTCAAGGTAACAACCATGCAGATGCAGATGCCAGACGAGCTGCACTGGGAGAGCGGGAGTCTGAGACCCCTGTGAAACCTCTATTGGGGAAAGGGGAGAATTCAGGTTGAGGCCTTTAATAGATGTTTAATAGTGGTTAGAACAAATGTGTAAAGAATGTGGGGTTGTATGATGATGTGATGTGGGCTGGCACATACCCAAGTGTATGACAAAGATGATCCCAGGGTATGGACTGCCCTGCCCCTTGGATACTGATCTAGGGGCAGACTACACTGGGAAGGTGTGCCAGGCTGTAATTGCCTCACTAGGGGTAAGTTGGAAGTCACATTGCCCCAATCACCCACAGTCTGAAAGACCAACTAAGGAAATA
>NW_028291580.1:20000-52314 GCF_059453375.1 Lepisosteus platostomus | reverse complement strand
AACCTGCACTTCTGCCACCTGGACCCCCTCCCACCACCATGGGGTGGTAGTCCTGGACCCCCTGAGGTACCAGGGTGCACAGAAAGGACTCCCATTCATTACCGGACAGGGAGATCCACTCTTCTTCAGGGATGAAAAGGGGGTGTGCTTTACCTGGCGGGTCAAGCAGCTGCTCGGAGCACTGCTCCTGTAGTTGGGAGACCGTGGGAGTGCTGGCCTGGGCAGGACTTCCCTGTAGTTTTGGAAAGCAAGAAGAGACATTTATTCTCGTCCAGAGGAACCAGGAGGAACCTCCAACTCAGCTATAGTGTTCAGTGGGCACTGTGTGATCACAGCATAACCACTGAATCCCCCTTTTTGCTGTGCAACAGGCTTAGGGTTTTTGACCTGAACCCACAATTTTCCACGCTGGCAGTCCACCAGAGGCTCCAGCCTGTCAAGCAGGTCTTGGCCAATGAGTAGTGGCTCTCTTTTTAACCTAGAGATGTAAACAGGATGCACCATGTTCATTGGCCCGAACCTAAGTGCCACCCACACTCGGTGTGTGATCCTGGCATGATCCTGGGTATAGCTGGAAATATCTATCTTACACGGTTCTACCTTAAGTCTGATGCCTTTTCCTTTCGCTACTCGTTTGAGCTCGCTGAGTAGATCGGCTGACATCAAACTAATTTCAGCCCCAGTGTCAATCAGTGCTTCTCTATCTAAGACGTTTTCAAGAAAAACCTTGATATAAATACGCCTTGCTTTGCCTTTCTGGCTGAGATTCCCTAAGAATTGTTGGAAGCCTGCCTTTTCTTTGACTTCAGGGGCGGGGTCAGCGCCCAACTCAGAGTCACAGCCTTCTTCCAGGCAGGAACCCTCCCACCCAATCAGATAGACTGAGGGAGGGGCTTGGGACGGATCCCCGCCTCCTCCAGTGAGAAGGGGCGTGGTCCCCCTAAGCTCATTCACACTTCTGGCATTCGGTGCGGAAGGTTTACCCTGTCCTGATCTCTCAGGCAGGGCTTGTTCAAGCCTGGCCAGGCGGGCTGCAGTCGACTCCCTTCGTCCAGTCTTATGATAGACTCTGCCTGAGCCCTTGCCTTCCCCGTAGCGCTCACGGCGGCTCTGACGCTTAGTGCGGTCCTGCCTGCCTATTTTGTGCCGGGGCTTAGCGAGCTCAGGAACCTCAGCTGCCTCGAGCTGAGGCGAGTCGTCAACCCTGCTGGCTTTAGTGGCGAACACGGCCGTTTTAGCAGGTTTTCGCTCTGAGGAAGCAGAGACTTCAGCTCCCCAGGCTTTTTGAGCCAACCTTCTAATGTCAGCCATTTTCATCGCTGTGTGTGCATCACAATCATTTTCCTGACTGAGGGATGCAGATTAGCAATGAATAAACCTTTGAAATTCACGTTCTCTTCGCAACCCTCTTCATTCCGCCCTGCAAAATAAGTGCGCCTAAGCCTCTGATAATAGTCGCGAGGGGCTTCAGCTTTTTCGTGCTTAATATGGTGCACAGCAGCCACGGCAGCTATGGGATCGATAAAAGCCGAAAATTCTCCGATCATTGCCTGACACAGCTCCTCAAAGCTATTACAGACTTCCGGTCCTTGTCTAGACATCCACTCGTGGATCGCTCGGCTGGTAGTTTTCCTTACTTACATAGCCTTTTCCTGTTCGGACGCTTCGGGCATAAACTGCAAAGTATATCTCAGCTCATCGATGTAGGTCTCCACATTATTCCCTGACACTGACGGGTCAAACCTTTCTACATCTTTGGCTAACTGCCTCAGGGAGTGGAGGTTAATTTTTACGGTTTCTCCGCGGGCAGGGAGACGGCCGTGATCAGGAGCAGGGGGTCTATGCCTGAACTGACTCGCCCTTGCGTTTCGCGCAGGACTCGGCGATCTCCCCCATGCCGATCCGACCACAGACCCTGGCCGGGAGAAACCTCCTCCCGGCGCGCTGGGTGAGCGCTCCGGGCTGCTAGGTGGGCTGGCATGAAGTGGGATCTAGTCTATTTTGCTTCCAGTACGGCAGCATCTGACTCCTTTTGCCTTTCCTGGCTGAGCTCATTTAAACTCTCAATTTCTTTTTCTTTTTCTTTCGAGCTCCCTTCCAGGTCTCTCCTAGCTACCTCAGCCGCAGTTTCTCTAGCAGACAAGTCATCTAATTTACCTAAAACTTCCCTCAGTCAGTCTTCACTTTCCTCATTTTTCACTCTCTTTTCTCTGATTATATCCAACAACTCGACTCGCTCCACCTTATATCTTTCTAGCGTTCCCTGAAGCTTTTGAAACTTTGTCAGCTCGGACAAAGACAGTTCCAGCTGTTTAGCTAGATTTAAGGTGAAACTCGATAGGACCAGAACTGCGTTCACAGACACTCCTGTGTTAAGCTGGTTCGCTACCTTAGCTACTAAATCTACTTGCAGCTTCTCAATATCATCAAAGTTCAACTTTTCGATACCACTCCAGTAACCAGGATTGTCGTCGCTAGAAATAGTACTTATAAGCGACTCCACTTCAGACATTTTAGCAGCCATTGTCATTACGTCAGAGAAACTTTAAGAGTATTACTTTTTTTTTTCTTTTTCCAAAATACAGTATGGAATCTAGACACCCGAGCAGATGGATTTCCAATCAGCACACGTTACACTAAACGCTAGAAAACAGGGGGATTTCTTTACGCAGTTATCAGCACACCCGGTATTCGCGTATAGAAGCCGCGGTGCTGTGCTGAACTTCAGTTATTCTGTGCGACTGATTCTCATTTCATTCTAAACTCACCCACCCAGGGACGCCATTAAATGTAATGGTTTGATGGGTTTACTGAGACAATTATTAATTGTAGCAGTAATCACAAGGTTGTTCGTTGGGGCTTTTAGAAAATCAATCGTCAGAACAACTAACAACGCACACACAGGGGTTCAATACACTAGATACATTTATTAATATAAATTGTGCACCAAACATATACTAGTCTGCCTGGATACGAGTGGCAGACCTTACTGTGAGGGTTATCAATATACAAGGTATATAATCCCGAAGAGATGCAAACACAAAGAGATACACAACAGAGAATATATGTCAATATATATCGTTCGGTTACCAAATCGCTAATCAGTGTTATTACCCACTGTTACTCTAAACTCGGAAGTAAATACATTACTCATGAATTAAATTGATAACAACTTGTGTTGAGGTACAATTAAATTCTCGAGACGCAATGTAGAACATGGGGTTTACTTATCCACTGTGTATGGATTTGGAATTTCCCGGCACGAACACCAAACCAGCTGACAGGCTCTGTTGCAGCCTCTGTTCCAGCGGTTGTCCAATGGGCGTTGTCCCGGCGTCCTCTGGCTACCGGCCAACCAGTCAAGGTGCAGCTCGGAGTAGGACGGGCGGAGGAATCTGACTGCGGCGCGCAGGGCAGTCGTTGCTCCGAGGGGATCTACCAGCAGTCCGGCTGGCTGGTAGAAAGTCTCTATGCACAGAGTGTGACCGCGAGTCCTCACAAGTCACTCTTGTGCCTGGGAAGAAGCTGGTTCGTTCCCGGTCCAGCACTGCTTCTGAATAAGCTATTCAGGTTGTCGACGAGGGTCCAACTGTAGGGTCCAACTGTCCAACACAAACACAATCTGTGGCGTTTAGCGTGACAGTCTTGCAGGCATCGTGCTGTCTCACTGCAATACTATACCGCTGGAGGAAACAGTCCATCTGGCCTGAAACTCATTTGAACGTCTAGCTACAGCAACTAACAATATCATGATTTATTCAGGATGTGTGGAATCACCACGTCCCGGAGACAGCTTCCGAAATCGTGAGCATTCTCTGGTGGTGTCCTGCAGGGCACCTGTGGGCGTGCGTTGGTGGTATAGTGGTGAGCATACCTGCCTTCCAAGCAGTTAACCCGGGTTCGATTCCCGGCCAACGCAGTGGCGATTGGTTTCAAATGCTGTCATGAGCCTTGGATTGTGACTAGCAAAGCGCAGCCTTTTGAAAAACGGAATGCAAAACAGAATTGAAGGAGAATCTTACAGGGGATTCTGAGCGGTGTCTGCATACACGCAGTCCGATACGGGTGCTGAAAGCTTGAGCTACTCTCAATGTCATGCTGCCTTTCCCCGGAGTAAATCTGTTACATTGAAAGAATGCTTCTGGCAGGTTCAAAAAGGGACCCTTGTTAATTGGAGAAATCAATGATTTCGAATGAATTCTGTATGCGTTAAAAGACAGCTATACACAGAAAACATGCAGGACACTGCTCATGATGTTTCCCGAGCCGAAACACAGTGCGTTTTTCCAAGCCATCTGACAAAGCCCGCCCACTGAAAACTGCAGCAGATCGTGTAAAGACGTTCAACTTTGTAACTACTGCACGCACAGGAAGCAGAATAAATTCCTCTTTTCCGGTTTTATTTATGCGAACCATAAATAAACCAAATAAACCAAGTTGCAAGAGGCCCGCACCCACAGCACAAATTGCGCAGCCTAGGCCACCTCCTCGCCCTGCACGCCACCGCCTCCTGCTGGGCCCACTCTTTCGCACACTCACACGCCACACTAACACTCAAAAGTGTGGGCAAAACAAGAAAACGAGCGCACCGTTTCCTACACATCTGCAGTCACCGTTGCGCATTCGCAGCATGTCCCGGGATGCAATTCGGCCTCATTTGCATAACTCCAGACCGGCAGATCGCCACGCAAGCTCGCGACGTGCGCCTGCCACACACCGAACAAACCTTTTCAGCAATTTCCAAAAAACGGGCCTGCTCGCCTGCCCACAAGGCTCCATCTCTTACCTGCTCTCCAGAGCCTGCTGCCTTCTGTGCTTTTCTCTCGGCACCGCTGCAGCGCACACAACTCCTGCAGCGGGAGGGGGGGAGAAAGTTCCCGCGCTCCGCCGCAGGGAAGGCTCGCTCCGTGCGCACACGTCCTTTCGATGCCAGTCCAACAAGTGCTCCGCATTAGCTGCGTCGGGGCTCCGGGGTGTCGCACCTCACCTCACCTCACCTCGCACTGCCCCCTCCTTGAATGTCTGCCGCTGGGCATGCCCCACTCTCCTCCGCCTTATCTTATCGCGTGTGAGCACCGACAATGGCCACAATGCCGGGGAATGGCACCTGTAAATTAATTCTCTTCTCTTGCAGCCTGAGATCATGTCCTTCTTTTGGCTCCCTCCAGTTCTGATAAAAAATCTCACTCTTAGATTTGTTAATTTTTGCGGATGAAGCCAAAGAGAAACGATCACAGCACTGCAGAGCTCTGCTAATTGAGGCATTGTCAGAGAGGAGCAGGGTCATCCATGTATAGAGATGTCTTTACCTCTCCTCCCCCACTTCCAGGCACTGGTATCCCATTAATGGCCTGATCCTGGCGCAAGGCACAGGCTAAGGGCTCCATAGCCAAAACGAATAACAAGGGGGATAATGGGCAGGCCTGCCTCACCTCTGAACAGACTTCAAAGGGGTGTGATCTATTGCCATTAACCATTACTCTGCTGTTGCTACCTGTGTACAGCAGGTTAATCCACTTTCTCATGATGGGGCAAAAATTCATGTGCTCAAGTACCAATGTTAAGTACTGCCGGTTTAGGCGGTCAAAGGCCTTTTCTAGGTCTACACCTAAAATGCACAGAGGGAGGGAGCGATCCTCTGAGTACAGACAGACATCCCTCAACAAGGCCAGGTTGTCGCTCATCAGGCGTCCTGCTATCCCACAAGTCTGTTCTTTCCCTACCAGTGAGGCCACTACATTTTGTAGGCGCAGGAAAAGGGCTTTGGACAGGATCTTAGTGTCCACGCCTAACAGGCTGAGAGGTCTCCAGTTCTTTATGTCATTCTTTGCTCCTTTCTTAAACAAGAGAGAGATAGTGCCTTCTCTTAAGGAGTCAGGCAGCAATTCTGTCTTATAGCTTCCCTCGAATAGGAGCAGTAGCGGATCCTGAAGCAGATCCCAAAAGGTGCAATAAAATTCTTTAGGGAGCCCGTCAGCACCCGGAGTTTTCCTCTTCTGTAAGCTCTCCATAGCCTGTCTCAGCTCTTCTATTGTCAAATCCCTCTCAAGTACTTCCCTATCTTCTTCACTCAAAACGTTTTCTAGCTTTGAGGTAAAAAAATGAATTTCTTCATCCTTTACCTCTGTAGAGCTGTACAGTCTTGAGTAGAAGGCCTTGGTGCAGGAGAGGATAGCACTCGGCTCTGTTCTCTCTCGTCCCTCCTCATCAACTACACTTTCCATGACAGACTTGGAGCCTACCACTTTCCTGAAAAAGAAGCGAGTACACTTCTCATTTTCTTCCAAGAACTGCACTCTGCTTCTTAACAGCACTCCTCGACTACTTTCTTCGGCTATGCTCCGGATGTCCTTTTTTAAAAGGGTGATATCCTCGAGCACAGCGAAGCCACTGTGCAGCATCGTGTAGAGACGCTGCAGCTGCCTCTGTTTCCTGGCTAGCACTCCTCTCCGTCTGGCAGCAGCCTTCCTTCCCTCAGCCATGAAAAAGGCCTTTGTCCTCATCTTCACCTCCTCCCACCACTCTCCTACTGACCCGTACAGACACTGCAAGGACAGCCACTGTGATAGTTTCTCCTTGTAGCGGGATACTACCCCCTCGTTCTCTAGCAGCTTAGTGTTGAGTTTCCAGAGGCCTGGGCCAAAGACAGTCCCGCCCTTGAGTTCCACTCTACACCCTAAAGCCTGATGATCTGAGAAGAAGACAGGCTGAAGAGTGACCCCAACAACTTTCACTCTCTCTGAGACAAAGCAATAGTCAATTCTGGAGCTGCTATTCCTCCCTGACCATTTATATCCTGCTGTTGTGGGATATATACATCTATATGTGTCTGAGAGTTTAAAGTCTTGAACTAAGTTTTGCAGGGCCAGTGAGCTGGAATCCAATTTTATCGGAGAGCTAGACTGCCTGTCTGTGTGCTCTAAGATACAATTAAAATCCCCTCCCACTATCACGTCTGTGCTACTTAACAATAGGGGAGAGAGTGCCTTGAGTAGCTCCACCCTTCCTCCCACGTCAGTAGGACAATACACATTGATTAGCCGCAGGTTAACGGTCCCCCATTCCACATCCACACACAGCAACCTGCCATCTATGACCCTCTGAATACTTTTCAATTTGAAAGCCCATCCTTTGAAAAGAATGGCCACGGCAGAGGCTCTGTTGTTATTGTCCCCTGACCAAACAGAAGGCCCTTTATCCCACCTATCTTCAAAGCTTTTATACCTCTCTTGATAGGCTAAAGCACACTCCTGCAACATCAACACATCTCCCTCTCTCTGCTGGAGGTAATCAAAGACACACTGGCATTTAACTCTGTCATTGATACCTCTGGTGTTAAGAGAAATTATGTTTAGAGCCATATTACATAAGAAAGTGGAACCAGTCTTTACAAAACACATTTCTCTTCGGTCTCACCTGTTACCTTCTCTTTTTCTTTTTCTTCTTACCAATTTCCTGCCAGCCATCCTCTGAATGAGCCTTCATCAGGGTGGCAGCAGTAAAAGCGTTCACGGAGTCCATTTCAAGGAAGGGGGTAGAGGGAGGGGTGGAGGGGTTCCAGCTGTTCCCATCGCCATGCTCTCCTTCCTCCTCGCTCGGGGAGAAAACAGAGTCATTTTTCCTTTTCCTCAAGTCCAGCTCCTGGTAGCACTGAGGGGAAAGGGGTGCAGCCGATGCACCAGTCTCCTCTTCCCCCTCACCCACCAGCTGTTGCAGATCCTCCGTGACGGACTGGATGGAGGAGAGGAGGGCATCTGTAGCACTTGCAGAGTCTGAGAAAAGCAGCTCCGCTGAATCCTGGGTATCGTCGCTGGACCCGCTCCACCGGTGGGGGCCCCACAATGGCCCTCGTTCTGAGGAGCAGGAGTGGGGGAGGGGTCCTCGCTGTTCTCTGGGGTTTTCAAACCCTCGTGCTTGTCTGGTGCAGTCTGCGGTTGTGGGAGCGTAGTGGATTTCTCTTCCACCGGCCCCGGAGCCACAGCAGGACTGATCCTGGCTGGAGGCTGAGACTCTTTGTTCAACAAGGGTTCTTTGTTTGACTTGTTGTTTGCTTTGGCTTTTCGGGCCGGTTTGGCTGAAACAAGCACTGCCTCATCCTTTCTCATTTTGAGTTTATTGGCGTAGGCTTGAGGGCAGTTCTTAAAAACGTGTCCTTCCGAGCCACATAAATTGCACTTTGGCAGCATTGAACAGTCAGAGGCTAAATGTCCCTGTTTGCCACAGGTCTTGCAGCATTTCACAGTGCAGGACGATGCCAGGTGTCCCACAGCACCACAGCGCCGACGCACCTTTGGTTGTCCCACATAAAAAACATAGCCATTGCAGGCGCCCAGCCGGATTGTAGAGGGCAGGTGCCTTAAGCCTCCATTTACATTGTCCGGTAGCAAGCGAACCTTGAATTTCCTTGCTCCTGTTTTTATACCGTCAACATCTCTAACCTCAGTTCCATGGTGGACTGTGCAGTACTGCTTAAGCCAGGTGTGAATGTCCTCCGTCTTTGCCATTTCCGAGAACATAACAACATGCACCGTTTTCCTCTCTCTCTGTGTCAGAGGCTGCAAGTTGATCTTCTCAAGGGCAGGAACTTTCCCTCTTTTTGCCTCAAACACATCCACACATTGTTCAAACAGAGAATAGGTAGCAAAAACAACCTCAAATGCTTTCTGACCTGGGAGAGCGAAGATGAAATCCAAGTGCCGAGGTTCAAAGCCAAGTTCCTTCTGTAACACTTTTCTGCCTAACTGCATACGATCCATGAAGAGGTCATCCAAAAGCTCAAAACGTACAGCATTCTTCCGGGATCCAAAGGTTGCCATCTCAAACTGCAAAACAAACACTGCTTCCAGAAAACAAGAAAACAATCCAACTACACCAACTACAGGCTGATCAAGGTATCTCCCCTGCCAGGTAAGCCGAGAGCCGCAGGCGATGAGCCCGGAGCTGAACGGGCCCCACTGGCTCGTTTGTAAGGCCAGGTGCATTGCCAACCACGACCGGCAGGGCAGAGGGCTTGAAGGCGGCCTGGGCTCCTGCAGCTGTCCAGCCACGCACTCTGGTTTCTCTTCATCTCGTACAAATCTTTTGCCTTTTACTAAAGATTTCCATGGAGAGGAGCATGAATGAGTTCCATACAATTTTTGTGCTTCCCTGCCTTTGGGTGGGGCGCAGCTGGGCTGGTCAAAGAGAGAAAACAAAACCGCTCACAATCGCTCTTACAATGCAGTAAGTAGCACAGGCTACTTAGGGAGTAGGCTGATGTGTTTAAAAACAACCAGCGCCAGGCAGGAGTCGAACCTCCAAACTCCTAATCCATAGTCAGACACATTATCCATTGCACCACTGACCCTGGTGTGACATTGCAGGACTGTAACCCAGTGAGCTTAGCACTGCAACTAGTAAAATATTACCCCCGGTCCATTCTTTTCCAAAAGTGAGAAACACCTGTTTTCTACATTTTGTCTGTTTTAAAATCATATCTCTTCAAACCAAACCAAGAGTTTGTCTTTTGCACTGATATTCTGATTCATTTCGATTTCAAAGAAAAAAAAACATTACCTTCCAAAGCATCATAAAATTGTCCCTTCCTCCAGACTCTACTTCTCTCTTGTAGTAGTACAGCAGACCTTTCCAGGTGAGCAGATCACAGAGTCCGAAATGAGCTTCCTCCATCAAGCAAAGTACCTGAACATGACTCTGTCATCATAAAAGCGCCCCTGTAATAAAGAAATTAAATCCGAAATCAAGAGGGCAGTTGCCTACTGAAGTTCAAGAAGTCATAAATTTTAACCTAGCAACACATTAAAGGCTGCATCTATACAAGTACGATTCTAGAAATGCTCACCAGATTACGTTTTAAGAAAGAACTGCGCCTCAGGTTCCGCCGAGATCTTAACTCGGATGGCAGGATTCAGAGTCTGGAGTGTGGAATGATGGCGCACGGAGGGTCCACATACTGTGGATCCCTCAGTGATCTTCCGCGTGTTCAAACCGCCAGCGTGTGACTCCCCTGTCCCCGTGACCTCATTGCTCTGCTCTCGCCTCTGTGCAGCTGTGCCCGACTCATGGTAAAGTGGAAAAAAATATGCCCTCAACGTGAGATTTACACTGGAGTGAGGATAGTTGTTACCTTCTTATCGTTGAAACGGATGTATGTGATATGGCGACTAGGTTCTTCTCCATTAGCAGGCTTAAGGTTAAAGAAAAAAACATTGCTGACTTCTTTTTTTTTTGCCAGCCGCGAGCGCTGATTAGCGAGGTTTGTATTTCATATTTTGCAAGTTGCATCCATTTTAAGAAAAACAAGTCGTTCAAGACAGGAAATGAATACTTGCATTTAATTAAGTCTAGACGTATGCGGTTGTCCATAATGACCAGTTCTGTTCGAGAACACAGAACAAAAAAAGGCACCACTGGGATTCAGACGCAGGATCTCTTGTTTACTAAACAGGCGCTTTAACCAACTAAGCCACGGCGCCCTGGGAGTGCTGTCTTTTTGCAGCCACTTGGACACACCACTCAGACACATCTGCATTCGGTGTGTGCTCCGCCTGCTCGCTGAGCAAGTTGCCACCTTTACATACAATAGCAACATCGACACCAAGAGAAAGGATGACAAATGGCTTTTATCTGGAACTTTTCATGTCCAAGGAGCTCAATGTGCTTTCTGTGTACAACAGGGCCACTGAACTCCACACTGGCCACTGAACCACAGTAGTGGCTTGCTGGCTTGACATCTCCCAAGGAAAATGTTGAAATCGCATGTGGAACAGGAAAATGACCCTCGAGTATGAGGGAAAAAAAAGAAAAAGATCAACTGGAGTGCGCCAACCCATGTCAGGACAGCCCAGTTTTGTTGACGAGGTGGCCGAGTGGTTAAGGCGATGGACTGCTAATCCATTGTGCTCTGTACACATGGGGTCGAGTCCCATCCTTGTCGCTCTCCTTGTCTGACACTTGTGCCCGTTCGGTGTTGGCCCTCCTGTTCTTTGCTCCGGTACTAGAGCCGTTCATTTTCTAGCGGTGGCTGAACATGGTATAGTAGCCTAACGTCGGTATCGAGCAGTGACAGTAACAGTATTTACATGCCCGTGCTGCCAAGTGGCTCTGGGTTGATACCGCGTTTTCACTTACTTGCAACGCAAACGGAGAAAGCGATTTTTGACAGTCTCTCGAGAGACTGCACTAGGTGTTTAGGGATAGACTTTGTCAGTTCCCCCTGGGATGATGGCCTCTCAAATAGTTTGTGATTCCTCTAGACGTTTATACAGTAGAAGCCTGCTTCGTGGCTTAAATCCAAGCTAATGTAACGAGTTAGAGGTCTGATGCAGAACTGCGAATTCAATGAACGGGAACAGTACAGTACATTGCACTGTATGTGTGAGGAAAGCTGCCCCCTTCTGTCCTTGTCGACCGAACAGAGGACTGTAAAGGATACCGCCAAGAAACTTTAGGATGCTGGTTGGAATACAGCTCCAAAGAAGCCCCTTTGGGTGTTATGTCATCAAAAAGTAAGAACAGCGACTCTCCCTTTGATCAAATGCGCAACAGAGCTGTTTTCCGTGGAGCAGGTTTCAGACCCGTAGACCTGTTTTATTTGTAGGGCAGGGCGCATTCCCAAATGCGAATCTCCTGTTTTAGAAATGCTTTGGGCGGCGTGAAGTGAAAATAAGAAATGGACTCCAGATGCACATGGAAGCAATCAAGTGTTTCATCCGAGCTGTTTCAAAGACTGCTCAAGAGCTTTCCTTTCACAGAGGCCCAACGATTAATGATGGGGGTGCACCCTTCAATGCGCCTTACGACTCTAGGGAGTGATTGAGACGATTCGTAGCGTGTGCTAATTTCCCTCTATTCCCCGTGTTGCAGTGGTAGGATGACGTAAATTCCTGCTTCGACACGTAATGGCATTATAATCAAGTGCAAGAGCTGAGGGCTTTAGTTTTGTTTCGTTTTCCATGGCGTTTGTAAGCACGCAAATCAAAGGCAATTCCTGTGTCTAACAGGAATGTAAATGCTTTTGAAAGTGCAGTGTGGTGCAGCTTGTAAAATCCTTATCCACATTTGTGGTTTGTTGCTGTTTTTTTTGTCTGCCAAAACTGCATTTTGACATCCGGACGGGGAGACTTTATCATTTGAACGTGAAGCCAGCCTTAAACCCTCTGAGGCGTGTCTGTCTGCCGGCACGTATTTTGTCAAAGGTATTTATTTTTTTTTAACGGAGAGCGACTTTGAAAAGGTTTCCGCAGCCACGTCGCACTCCGTGTTAGATTAAAGGAGGAATGCGGCGATGGCGAACTCGCTGTAGTCGTGGCCGAGTGGTTAAGGCGATGGACTCGAAATCCGTTGGGGACTCCCCGCGCAGGTTTGAATCCTGCCGACTATGGCGTCTGCCGCACGTCTCCTTATGCCTGCGCGGCAAAGGCGAAGTGCCGCTTCTCCTTTCCTGGTACTATAAAAACGCTAAATCGCTTGGCCCCGCTGCCATGGAAATGAGTTCTTCAGATAACCACACATCTTGCGTTCGCACCTCTGGTGTTGTACTTATGCCTTTGAAAACCTAATGAATAAAACTGAAAGAACCGACACAATATATAGGTGCTCGTAAAGCACGCATTAAAGAACTGTTAACAGCAAGGGTTTCAGTGGGTTAACTGAGGAGAAGGCGTGATCGCTAATTGTTGACTTTTTATTTGGTGTTAGAAACACTCTTACTGTGCATGACGTGCAACAAATGTAGCCACAGAAATTGCATCACGCTTTCATGTATGCTATCGCAGACACCAACGTTGCCTAGATAGAAAACCGAAATAGCCGTGGGTTTGCTTGCTGGTCTGAAGGATCTCTCTTCGAATCTCTATCATTTGTCAATGGAAGTAAAAGGCGCTGCAATCTCATACGTTCAGAATCAAACTCGCAGCTGTTGTTCGACTTTATTTCTTGACTAATTACAACTTAGTGTCGCAAGAGCAGTTACATAAACTTGTCTGGTATATTTGAACACAAATGCCGTTCTTCAATTAAAACTAACAGTACATTGTCAGGGACATTCAGTTCTATACAAACAAGAGACAGACAAGAGAATATTTCTACCTTTCATGTGGACTACGTGTTGACTTACTGATCGGAATAATTGAAAAGTTCGGGTTCATAGCCGATGCAGTGCGTGCTAATTAGAACAAAAGCAACGCTGAGCTCTTAGCACCGTACTGAGCCCAGGTGATTTCCTAAAGCTGTCAGGTGCAGTTCATTTACATGAAGGAAATCTCTTACTGAGTACGATTACAATGCAGTAAGTAGCACAGACTACTTAGGGGAGTAGCCCGATGCGTTTAAAAACGACCCGAGCCAGGCAGGAGTCAAACTTACAATCTCCTGATTCGTAGTCAAACGCGTTATCTATTGCGCCACTGGCCGTCGTGTGACATTGCAGGACTGCAACCCGGTGAGCTCAGCACTGCAACTAGTAAACTATTACCCCCGGTCCATTCTTTTCCAAAAGTGAGAAACACCTGTTTTCTACATTTTGTCTGTTTTAAAACCATATTTCTTTAAACCAAACCAAGAGTTTGTCTTTTGCACTGATATTCTGATTCATTTCGATTTCAAAGAAAAAAAAACCTACCTTCCAAAGCATCATAAAATTCTCCCTTCTTCCAGACTCTACTTCTCTCTTTTAGTAGTACAGCAGACCTTTCCAGGTGAGCAGATCACAGAGTCCGAAATGAGCTTCCTCCATCAAGCAAAGTACCTGAACATGACTCTGTCTTCATAAAAGCGCCCCTGTAATAAAGAAATTGAATCTGAAATCAAGAGGGCAGTTACCTACTGAAATACAAGAAGTCATCAATTTTAACCTAGCAACACATTAAAGGCTGCATCTATACAAGTACGATTCTAGAAATGCTCACCAGATTACGTTTTAAGAAGGAACTGCGCCTCAGGTTCCGCCGAGATCTTAACTCGGATGGCAGGATTCAGAGTCCGGAGTGCGGACTGATGGCGCACGGAGGGTCCATATACTGTGGACTGTGGACTATATACTGTGTTATAGACTAGAAGCCTGCTTCATGGCTTAAATCCAAGCTAAGGAAACGAGTTAGAGGTCTGATGCAGAACTGCGAATTCAATGAACGGGAACACTACAGTACATTGCACTGTGTGTGTGAGGAAAGCTGCCCCCTTCTGTCCCTTGTCGACCAAACAGAGGACTGTAAAGGATACCGCCAAGAAACTTTAGGATGCTGGTTGGAATCCAGCTCCAAAGAAGCCCCTTTGGGTGTTATGTCATCAAAAAGTAAGAACAGCGAATCTCCCTTTGATCAAAAGCGCAACAGAACTGTTTTCCGTGGAGCAGGTTTCAGACCCGTAGACCTGTTTTATTCGTAGGGCAGGGCGCATTCCCAAACACGAATCTCCTGTTTTAGAAATGCTTTGGGCGGCGTGAAGTGAAAATAAGAAATGGGCTCCAGATGCACATGGAAGCAATCAAGTGTTTCATCCGAGCTGTTTCAAAGACTGCTCAAGAGCTTTCCTTTCACAGAGGCGCAACGATTAATGATGGGTGTGCACCCTTCAATGCGCCTTACGACTCTAGGGAGTGATTGAGACATACGTAGCGTGTGCTCATTTCCCTCTATTCCCCGTATTGCAGTGGTAGGATGACATAAATTCCTGCTTCGACACGTAACGGCATTATAATCAAGTGCAGGAGCTGAGGGCTTTAGTTTTGTTTCGTTTTCCATGGCGTTCGTAAGCGCGCAAATCAAAGGCAATTCCTGCGTCTAACAGGAATGTAAATGCTTTGGAAAGTGCAGTGTGGTGCAGCTTGTAAAATCCTTGTCCACATTTGTGGTTTGTTGATGTTTTTTCTGTCTGCCAAAGTTCCATTTTGACATCCGGACGGGGAGACTTTATCATTTGAACGTGAAGCCAGCCTTAAACCCTCTGAGGCATGTCTGTCTGCCGGCACGTATTTTGTCAAAGGTATTTATTTTTTTTTAACGGAGAGCGACTTTGAAAAAGTTTCCGCAGCCACCTCGCACTCTGTGTTAGATTATAGGAGGAATGCGGCGGGGGTGAGCTTGCTGTAGTCGTGGCCGTGTGTTTAAGGCGATGGACTTGAAATCCGTTGCGAACTCCCTGCACAGGTTTGAATCCTGCCGACTATGGCGTCTGCCACACGTATCCTTGTGCCTCCCCGGCAAAGGCGAAGTGCCGCTTCTCCATTCCTGGTACTATAAATACGCTGAATCACTTGGCCCTGCTGCCATGGAAATGAGTTCTTCAGATAACCACACATCTTACGTTCGCGCCTCTGGTGCTCTACTTATGCCTTTGAAAACCTAATGAATAAAGCTGAAAGAACTGACACATTATGTAGGTGTTCTTAAAGCACGCAGTAAAGAACTGTTAACAGCAAGGGTTTCAGTGGGTTAACTGAGGAGAAGGCGTGATCGCTAATTGTTGACTTTTTATTTGGTGTTAGAAACACTCTTACTGTGCATGACGTGCAACAAATGTAGCCACAGAAATTGCATCACGCTTTCATGTATGCTATTGCAGACACCAACGTTGCCTAGATAGAAAACCGAAATAGCCGTGGGTTTGCTTGCTGGTCTGAAGGATCTCTCTTCGAATTGCTATCATTTGTCAATGGAAGTAAAAGGCGCTGCACAGAGAGGACCACTGTCGTGAGGCCGGTTAGCTCAGTTGGTTAGAGCATGGTGCTAATAACGTCAAAGTCGTGGGTTCGAGCCCCTTACTGGCCAGGTCCTTTTCTCCTCTCTTACCAAAGCTGTTAGGTTCCTTTCCGTGGTGAGATGGGTTGTCATGCAACGCTGCCACATAGTGCCGACAGACAATTAAATGACAAAAATGAAGAGAGTTAAAGCAGCTGGAGAGGTTCTCTTACAACTTTTGAGCTGACACAGTTTTGGAAAATGTTTCCTTCACGCTGCACTGTACCATATAGGCAGCCAAGTGTCTCCAAAACAAAACAGAATTGACAGTCATATAATGTCCATTAACCCCGGTTTTAAACGCAGCATCATGTCTGCCATCATAAGAATATGAGTCCAATATTTTAGAATATAGTCAGAATGAATTCTAACCTTACCTGTGGTGTCTTTGATCCCTTTTGCTCAATGCATGGTGTACGTACTGCATACATGTGTCTTGAGAATGAGGAATGGGCCCCTGAGACAGTCATTTGCCTGTTTCACAAATGATCGTATATTACTAGAGATTCTGTTTGGGATTCAGATGTGCATTCAGACAGCAATCCCTTTCAAGAAATGATACGTTCTGGATGAGGTCAAAGGTGCTGGAACACTGTATTTAGGATGTGTTTGCAGTGATTGTGTGTCTCCTGCTTCAACGCAGTGATATATAGATGTGCTCCTGTAATTTATTGGTACAAGCCCAGGGCAGTAAGCAGTCTGAGGATTTATTTCCAGACGGCATAGAACAGTGAAGCAGTGAAGTAGTGCAACACACTGGATCATTATATTATTAGAATCTATTCTACTTAAATTATTACATTATACACAACTTGAGTTCATTTTAAAAATTAAAAAGTAATGAAAGGAATGCATTTTCATGAGAAAGATAATACCGATTTTTCATGTGATAATCTTCCTTATATCATGTCGTGCATCATTTGGACACTTTGTGGGCTTGAAATACAAAGAAAATCATGTTCTATGGTACAAGACAAATACAAAACTTAAGTTTTTATTTTAATTAGATTTGTTTATTAAGCATAAGCAATCATTTATTACATTAATATATGTGAAAATGACATTTTAGCACCATAATATTACATACAGGTCTCTAGCTTCAACACAGTGATATATGCTCAGTGATTTATTGGTACATGCCCAGGGCAATAATCAGAATTAGTATTTATTTCCATACGGGCTACAGGTAGTGTTGTGAAATACTTCAACACACTGGATCGCAGATTTAGACCCCCTGCACTCTTACTCCTTAAAAACCAAAGAAATGAAGATATGTAGCAATCACATTGTAACAGGGGTGACAGTGACTTAATGCTTATACTAGTGGACTTCAGGTACCTTTAGGGTACGGTGTTCCCTGAAGGGCTCTCAAACCCCGCATTTCAGATGCCTAGCTGTATCGCTGATGTGTTGCACCTCAGAATCACTTTTAAACCTTACCTCTGGTATCTTTAATCCCTATTGCTCAACGCATGGTGAAAGTATTGCATAAATGTGTCTGAAAATGAGCAATGGGCACCTGAGAAACTCATTTGCCTGTTTCACAAATGATCATATTTGACTAGAGATTCTGTTTGGGATTCAGTTGTGCATTCTGACAGCAATCTCTTTCAAAAAATGATTTTACCTTATCGCAGCTTTGCCCTTCTTGCCTCTTTGGACAATATCTCCATCTTGTGGTCGTTGTTGGTAATGTCTAGACAATATCTCCATCTTGTGGTCGTTGTTGGTAATGTTTTCTTATGCCCTTTTTTATTTCAATTCTCTATTAGTTGATTCTAGAATCTCTACAATAGAGTTGAAAACATCAGTTTTATAGCAGACAATATGACATTATTTATAGTCCAATTAGAAATTTATTACCCTGTTTTTAACATAATAACAAATTAAAATTGATTAAAACTAAGTTTGGAACACCAGGGAACATAAAAAATGATTTTTAGGAAAACCATGAGGTTCTCTGTGTCCGATGCCTGAAAGGGGAGAAAGCTAGAATCCTTTGATTTTTCAAAATTTGAAAATAAACATTATATAACAACAGCTTTCATTCCTAGGAGTGAAAAACAACCATTTTTGAAGACATATTAGTTTCTAAAACACTACAATAAAGTTAAAAACATCCATTTTATATCACATTATTTTTTGTGAAATAATTAAATTGGCTTATTTCTCTCGCATTAAATTGGCTACAAATGCAAGAATTCAACCAGATATTCTTGTAAAATGTATAGTGTTGCATTGCAGTTAGTTAATGTAGTTAGTCCATAGTCAGCAATCTAAACTTTATTGTTAAGCTTTAATGATTGATGTTGTACCAGTAACCTTTAGAAATACTATAGTACTTCACAAATGCTTTGTGTGTTTGGAAATCTTTTGAGTAAAAGCCTTATAAAAATAGGTTTAGTTTTTACAGGATAACACAAAGAAGTAGGATGGTATAATTCTTATAATTGCTTAGTGATTGTATTTGGAAGATTATGCACTAAACAGACTTCAGGGATGCCAGTGGATCATTGTGCTATTTGGAATTATTCCAAAAATCAAGTGACCTATTTGCTGAAGTATTTTTAGTATTATTTATTTAGTATTAATAAAGAATAGATTTATTAAAGTCATGCGATGTGCAAGCGGGATATGTAAAATAATTGAAAATAAAGTTTTTTATTATTGTTATAGAGAAACATGATCAGATTTTCCCTGGTTCAGAAAAAAGACGATTAAAATCTGTAATCTTTCCACTTGTATGTCATCAGACATTAACGAGTACAACCCCCCTCTCTGCCGGAGTGCTGGCTGTGACGAATTAAACCAATTTCACAGGTATTTTCAAAGTAGGAAGTACAGTGTTAACTAGTAGATGGCCTCCTCAATGAAATCGCTTCAACATGCTAATGCGTTGGTGTAACAGTCCGGGCGTGGCAAGCTTCCAATGTCAACTCGACTCGATTGGAAGACAATGAACGTATTTTAGCCCTAAATGAATTAATAGCAAACATGGTTTACATAAAAGACATTTTTCCAAGAAAGTTCATAATAATACGATCTATAGTTGAAATCTGAGCCTAAATATAAAGAAAAAAACATTTTCAGAGAGCAATCACGCTGTGTTTATGTAGAAAAAGCGATTAGGTTTATGAGCAATCTAATTACCTATTCGCTTAAAACGCTATATAAAATAAAGTTTATTTAAAGATGAATGATAAGTGTCGCAGTTTAAATAATTTTCATAGTAGGGCTAGGATAGATTCCAAGTGCATTTTTGCAATTTACGTTGCATTGTCCAATGTGATGTTGTAATACAGTTTAGAATACAGTAAGTCTAAACTGTATCAGCTTTATTTATGGGTTGCAATTTAGAAAAAGTCAAAAACCGCACTCAAAATGCAATTTAGAGCTTTCTGGCAAGAGGAGACACCCAAATTATAATGTAACATGCCACTGTTTGTGCATGAACAAAGTTATACTGCAATTTTCCTTAGATACGCGATTAAAAAAAATATTTTTTTTGAATCCCCGGCCGAACACATTCCATAAGAATCAGCGCTTTTATACAGTATATCGCCTTTAAACACATATATTTAAACACGCGTTTACGATTTAAATCAAAACGCAATTCAAATCAATATAAATGTTTATTTTGTAACGCATAGGTGACTATTCATTGTTATTAAAAAGACGTAAATTCGATCATGTTGTGATATTTAGAAATATAAATTTGTTTTGATGCGAGTGAGGTTTTATTTAATCTCTGACCAAGGGAAATGTTTCATTTTTTCAAAGAAATGTTTGTTAAAAATTAAAGTCATAGTTCCATGAGATTCAACCACAGACCATGTGACATAGGAGTCAGGAACCTAACCCACAGCACCACCAGCGCAGACACATGCTGAGGGCTGAAAAAGCACTACAGAAACATTATCGACTATAAAATAATGTAATTAGGCACAGAATAAGTTTACAGCACAGTACAATAATAAATGCTGACCATGACTTTAGAAGCATAAATTACCTTACACTCAATTTAAACACAAGCTGTCTTTAGCCCTCTAAGCTGGTTCATACAGAAATGTAGAGAACCAGGCTCAGAAAAACACAGCTTCATTAGCGAATACATATGCAGAACAACTAGAGAAGATGTTTTACAGAGGATGGATTTTTAGAAACATCCCATCAGTGACATCACTGAAGTCAACTCCTAGGTAACTGTCGTGTGGATAGTTTCACAAGAATCAGACAAAGGTTTAAGCATCGCTTATTTTAGATAAAACTGCAAAAAAACAACAACAACCCATAATGTACTTCTTTGCGGCTCTGTTTGCCCAAATCATATATTCACAACGTGAAATTAGAAAATAATATTACGTAACCAAAAACCGCAATATGGAAACAGAACCTGTGTAATTGTTGACAGATGATGTACTCGTAACATTTTTACAAGACGAACTACAACATTTAAAAAATGACTTGTATGTACTTGATATCTCTAATCAATCCACTGCACTGCATTAAAACAAAACGAAAACTAAAACGCCCTGGGCATACCGTTTCGCGCTTCTTATCAGTTGCTCAAAAGCAATTTGACCGTATGAAATGCATAATATAAACCTAGAAACATATACGTGAGGAGTATTTACGTAGTATCGGTGTCAAGACATACCTCTCAAATACTGTAAATCAAGTTAAAAATATCTCAAGACCGATTCTGGTCATAATGAAACCATGTTTCGTGTATGTTTTCTTTAAAGTACCGAGACCAGCCATATACTGTATGTTTATGTTCCAAAATTAATATCGTTTATGGCCTTCACACGTGTTCCAGTATGCTCCTATTCTTTTTATGCTCAGGCACTAAGATTTCCCTTCAGTGGTAAAATTCCATATAAATATTCAATACTTAAACGGGCACAGTTAAGACATTAAATATACATATACATATACATATACAAACTGTATACAGTACAGTTTGCATACGGTAATATGTTTATGTTCCTAAATCAACCTCTTTTATGAGCATGTGAAAGGCATGGTGAATCGATTCTCAAAAATTACTGTACTTTGCATGATTGGAAAAAAATGCGTGATTGCGAAATGCTGTGGTGTTACTTTTACAAAGACGGGCAATGAAAAAAATAATGTGGACCAGGGCAATACTTTGAGTTTACAGCTTGTCCAAGTTCATTTATTATTAATACTATTAGTAATATCTTCATTAAAGACTTTGATGGCTACAGCTCAAACATGAGAAGTTGAGCTTTATTAGCTCCACCTTGCGGAAATTCCGGATACTATTATTTTGCTAGCGGTATTTACCGGTAACTCGCGGTATTTACCGGTAACTTGTGGTAGACTGCGTACAGCGTACGCCCGCGCATTTTGAATGGCTGCATCTGTAGCAATCATATTGTAGCAGACACTCAATTGCCTGTTTCACAAATGATCATATTTTACTAGAGATTCTGTTTGGGATACGGATGTGCATTCTGACAGCAATCTCTTACAAAAAATGATTTTACCTTATCGCGGCTTTGCCCTTCTTGCCTCTTTGGACAATATCTCCATCTTGTGGTCGTTGTTGGTAATGTCTTCTTATAGATAGATACTTTATTGATCCCGTGAGGGAAATTGCAGTGCAACAGCAGCTTAACACACACAACACAGCCACAGTGTAACAATTATATAATAATAGTACAATACTGTATATATACTGTATATATATATGAAACAGAAATAGAAACAGAAACAGGAATCGCTTACTACCTGGAGAATCTCTGTAGGAATATCTAGCATTTATCAATGGAAATAAAAGCTGCTTTAATACAGTGCATGTTCAAACTCAAACCCTCAGCTGCTGTTCTTGTTTGTTTTGGGACAAATTGCAACTGAGCATCGCATGAGCCGTTACGTACCCTTATCTGTTAGGGAATTTCAAGGGAGGAGTTAGGTCAGAATGGGTAGGCTGCAAAACAACAAGTAAAGATTTATTCCGAGATGAAACGTTGTGGCGGTTTTCTTATCTTTTCAACATGGACTAAACTTTTACGTGTTCCTTATATGCTATATATGTATATATTAGCACCAATGTCGTTCTTAAAAACTAACATGACATTGTCAGGGACATTCACCTATATACAAAGACGAGACAGACAAAGTAATAATTCTATATTAACGTGGCCTACATATTGACGCAATGATCGAACTAAGTGACGTGTTCTGATTCAGATCCCCTGCAGTTCATGCCAATTAGAACAATAGCAATGCTGAGTCCTCCCCACCCTACTGAGCACAAATTCAGCTGCTCTCCAGTTCTGTTCTGCATGTTTTTTCATTGCAATTGAGCTCGGAACTGGAGATGATCTCCATACAGTTCTGTGTTAACTAGCCCGCACTTGCGTGCTAATTTACGGGTTGTGGCAGATGCTTTTCTATAGTTCATATACATGACGGCAACCTGTTACCGAGGAACCTGAGAGGTTTAAAAGCCTCACGAACCAGGCAGGACTCGAACCTACAATCTTCTGATCCGAAGTCAGACGCGTAATCCATTACGCCACTGGCCCATAAAACATGTGTTTGCATTCCACCACAGAGAGCTCTACACTGCTACCAGTAGTACACTTCCCCATCTAAATTTTCACAGCAAGAAACTTGTGTTTCCTACTATTTTTATCAGGTTTAAAATATCATCTCCTTAAAACAGAAAAAGTGTTGGTGTGTCGCGCTGAAATTCTGATTGATTTTGAATTCAAAGAAAAAAGGTTTTCTTCCAAAACACCGTGAAATTGTCACATCTTGCAGACAATAGGTGTATTCCATGTTGAAAAGAGAAGAAAGAAAACCATGGAGCCTTTTACAGGTGTGAGGCTTCTTCGGGTGTGAGAAGACCTCACGGCCGAAACGCTGTGTTTCCGTTCTTCTCTTTTCAGCATGCAATAAACCTATTACTTGTTCCTTTGCAGCCGAGGCATGCTGACGTAGCTACCCAGCTGAACATCTTGCAGACTCTACAGTACTTCTCTCCTGTAGAAGTAAAGCAGGGCTTGCTGGGTGAGCTTTTGCTCCGGTAAATTAGGTCACGTGTCATGTTAAATCACTTCTTCTAAACACAACATTTGCTGGTGCTAGCTTTCCCCATGAAAAGAGACATTTCCCTTACAGTACATGACATATCGTTTTTATTCTATCAATAAGTATAGAAATAAAACAAAAGAAAAAATGTTGTCGCCAAAGAATGCACAGCTCTGTCGCCTTGGGGAGGTGTCAAGGGCATTGAGCTCCTTGGACATGAGAAGTGCCCGATAAATGCCATTTCTCATCATTTCTCTTGGCGTCAGTTCTGCTATTAAATGGGACGGAGGCAACGGGCTCAGAGAGCAGATTAAGTGCACACCGAACGCAGATGTGTCCAAGTGTCTGTAAAAGCACGGTGCTCTGCTGGCGCTGTTCCCTAGTGGCTTAAAGTGCCTGCCTAGTAAGCAGGCGATCCTGGGTCTGAATACCAGCGGTGCCTCTCTCCGTGTCTTGTTGTGCCGCATATCTCATTTCAGACAAACATGTACAGCTTGGTTCAGTTTAATGCAAGAATTCATTTCCTTTCTGGAATAACTTGTTTTTGAAGAAATCCATACAGCTTGTGAAAGATGAAATCCATTTCTTGGTTGTCAGTGGAAAAAGATTGCCGGCTGCAAGAAGTGCAAGTGATTGTTTTCTTTGACCATAAACCTGCAAATGTAGGGCGCACAAAAGACTGTCAGACTCTGTGGTGCTGAAAAGTTGGTGGTTCAAGCCCCTCCAGTATGCGTGTCTCAGTTTTTCCAATGTAAACATCATCACCATTGCTAAAGAAGATGGCGCAGAAGGCTCCACAGCCGAAACGTTGTGCTTCTTTTCTTCTCTTTTCAGCATGGAGTAAACCTTTGCTTTATCCTTTGCAGCCTAAGCATGCTGACGCAGCTACCTTTCTCTTAACACGCCTCAATCATTATTCACCAAAACGATCAGCAGAATAAGTCGCCTTTGTGGTGATGTCACTCCTCTGCTTCACAAATGTCCTTAGTGACGGGCCATTTCTTTCTGCCATTTTTCCGGAGCGGTTATTGATTGCTCCATCATTTCCCTCTTACTTTCCATCACTAGATTGAAAAAAAAAACAGAAACAGGCTGACAGGACGACAATCAAATTGCAAAAACTCATCAAAGCACTCGATAGAGTATTTGAATCCACAAGTAGCTACGAGCAACTTTGTCCTGGCTTGCATGAAAGTCGGAAAATGTCAAAAAGAAAAAGATGGTGGCTTTTTCATATTCGTTCTTTTATTTTTAGTTCGTTGCTTCTTCTGTCCATTGTCCTCCTGCCTGGCTCTTAACCTGTGACTGTTTGAACGCACACAGTAGACTTTCATGCAGGGGATTTGTCCTGAGCCTCTGTGAAAGACCCACCCACCCCCATAAATAACTGCTCTAGAAACACATGAATGCAAAACTAAACCACAGCTTAAAGAGGAGCTTGTCATGACCGCCAGGCAGTTAAGACCAACTCTTAAGCAATCTAAACAGCACCAGCAGCGGGTGATTATTAACAAACGCCGCCGCACGAGTTAACCCACCTGCACACACTCCACCGTGCGGTACGCAGTGCTATTTTTACCATCTTTACCTGCTTCCCGCTGGTATTGAGTCTACTCCTTGAGAGCTCTACCTGGCGTTTTTTCCATTACCTCGTTTATTCTGGATATTGGACTCCCCTTCTGCCTTTTCGACTTTGGACCTCGCCTCTCACCTCGGACTGTTTGCCACCAGTGTTCTCCCTGGATTACGACTTACCTTACGCCTCTTGACCAAGAAACAAAGCAAAGCAGAGCAAAACAAAATGAACAAACGAAAACCCTCACGTCCCGCACTTGCATATAACGCCATTACGTGCCCAAGCGGTATTTTACGTCATCCTAGCACTGCACCCCGGGGCGTACGGTATATGGGAACGAGCACACGGCACGAATCGTTTCGAATCACTCCCTACAGCTGTAAGGCACCTTGAAGCATGCACCCCCAACATTCTTCTTTGCGCATCTGTGAAAGGTAAACTCTTGAGCAAACTCTGAACCAGCTCTAAGGAAACTAATCCGATTAGACATTACTTTGACTCATCTTTTAAGGGACCCTTGTTAATTGGAGAAATCAATGATTTCGAATGAATTCTGTATGCGTTAAAAGACAGCTATACACAGAAAACATGCAGGACACTTCTCATGATGTTTCCCGAGCCGAAACACAGTGCGTTTTTCCAAGCCATCTGACAAAGCCCGCCCACTGAAAACTGCAGCAGATCGTGTAAAGACGTTCAACTTTGTAACTACTGCACGCACAGGAAGCAGAATAAATTCCTCTTTTCAAACTGTCAAAGGTTTGCTTTGCGAACACTGCAGGACATCGCACAATCTCTTTTGAACGGGGACAAACGATTTCTTATGGGGCACAGTAAGTACAGACGTTTAAAAAGCTCCACTCATGCCGACGATGCAGCATGAAGAAGCGCAACCTAACGTTTGCATTCCTAGCAAATTCCTTTTATTTTTTGATAAATAAAGACAGTCTTGTTTAACAAACAACACACACAACATTTTACATTGTCAATTCAATTCAAATCAATGTATTTCTATATAGCGCCTTTCACAACAAGGTTGTCCCAAGGCACTTAACAATGCAAGTTGTTAAGAGCCTTGTGTCTAATATGCCGCCTAGGTAACGTGCTGTCTCTTTGAGGCAAATGTTTAAATCCTCTGAGTTAAGTGCTGAAGTTATAGTAGTCCTATCAGTATTGTTGCCTCCGATCAACAGATCCTCAGTTTTCTCAGAGTTGAGTAACAAAAAGTTTTCACACATCCAAGTATTTCCTTCCTTAATGCATTTAACTAAACTGATAATAGAAGAGTTGTCGTTTGGTGTAAACAAAATGTTTATTTGAGTGTCATCAGCATATGAATGAAAGTTCATATTATTTTTTCATATTATCCTACCTATCAGCAGCATGTAGAGAGAGAGAACAATATTGGTCCCAGCACTGATCTTCTGGTACCCCAAATTGAACTGGTGACATTGATGAAGCAGTACAATTATTAGATATTTGAACATAATGAAAACGATGAGTAAAATGTGAAGTAAACCACTGAAGGACGGTTCCAGATAAGCCAACCTCAAACTCAAGCCTGTGTAACAAAACAGAGAGGTCAACCGTGTCAAAGGCAGCTCTAAGATCTAAAAGCACAAGCACTGTTGCATTCCCCGCATCAGTAGCTAAGAGAATATCATTTACGACTCTTGTTAATGCAGTTTCAGAAACCAGACTGAAATTTCTCAAGTATATTATTTGAATCCAGATACGATTGACGTTGGGCAACAACTATTCTCCCAAGACTTTTAGATTGAAATGGGACCTTTGAGACAGGCCTGTAGTTGTTAAGAACTTGTGGATCCAAATTTGACTTCTTAAGGAGCGGTCTAACAACCGCTACCTTAAATTGATCAGGTACAACGCCTGACGCAAGCGATGCATTCATCATACTAATTATAGGTCCTGCCAGTCCTTCGAGGGAATCTTTGACTAGCTGAGTGGGGATGGGATCTAGCGAACAGGTGGTTGACTTTGTCTTACGTCTGTGTCCATGAGTCCACCATAAGAAGAAATCTGAACAGGAGTGGTGATCATGCGAGGTCACCATGGAGGAAACCACTGCTCTCCCCCCAAAAAAAACCACCACTGCCCCTCTCAAGTTTGTTAAAGACCACATGGATGTTCCACAGCAACTCCTGGAACAATGTTCTGTGGACAGACGTGACAAAAGTTGAACTTGTTGGTAAATGTGCACAGCGTTATGTTTTGAGATAACAAAACACTGCATACCAACTCCAAAACCTCATCCCACCTGGGAAGCATGGCGGAGGCTGTACGGCTTGCAATCATCGAGGGACCGATGAATTCCAAGATGTATCAGGAAATTCTACAGCAGAATGTCAGGGTGTCTGCCTGTGATCTAAAACTTGAAAGACGCTGGGTCATGCAGCATTACAAAAACAAAGGATTACATCAACAACAGAGTGGCTGAAACAGAAGAAATTCCGTATTTTGGGATGGCCAAGTAAGAGTCCTGACCCCAATCCCATTGAAGTGCTGTGGCGTGATCTGAAGCAGGTCGTTCAGCGCAAGACATCCCAAAAATATACATGAACTGAAACAGTTTTGCATAGAGGAATAGGCCAAAATACCTCGTAACCGCTGCTCAGGTCTGACCAGCCGCTACAGAAAGTGGGGGTTGAGGTTTTTGTCATAAAGGAGGTTCCACTAGCTCCTTAATATAAGGGTTCACGTACTTTTTCCATCAATGACCTTGATTGTTTAAACCATTTGGTCAATAAAGAAACAGCAATGTCAAATGTTGGGCGTGTGTTGTTTGTGAAATCAGACTCTCTTTATTAATTATTATGACTTAGATAAAGATAAGATCACATGTTAGGAGCCATTCATGCAGAAATCCACATCATTCCGAAGGGCTGTTTACAAAAGTTTTTCTCCCAACTGTATGTGAGAGAAAAGCAGAGACGCTCACTGAGTAAGGTGGGGTTGCAGCTTTGCAAATCACAAGGACATTTGTACGCTCAAAATGGGACAGGAGCACCCCAGATGGGACTCGAACCCACAATCCCTGGCTTAGAAGGCCAGTGCCTTATCCATTAGGCCACTGGGACACACTGGGTTGGGTCGATCACGCTGATGAAGAGCCAGTTTTTTTTTTTCCTTTGCTTTTTCAAAGGGATCCCCAAAATTAGGAAAGTTAGGCAGCAGAAGGTTTACTGTGACCTGAGAAGGACCGGCATCCAATCACGGTGGTGCACACACACACGCTCTCACTCATCTGAGCTACACGGCTACCAAGATGATCTCAGGTGCGCCGAGCTGGTACGGAACATATTGAACTGATCGACGGCGAATTGTCTCTCAGACAGGCTTTTCACCTCTGAGCTCCCTGACTGACAGTAATCCGCTAGGTAGTGAAACAGTCAGCTGCTTCTAAGCCTTAAACAGCTGCATCTCGGCGCTTCCACAGAGAGATGATTTGAAAGCCAAACATCGCCCATTGGGAACACCTTACTATCACTAGTTTAAGAGACTCTTAAGGTCTTGCAGAGGTGCCTGTCTAATAGCATGCGCTTTGCAAGCTATAGGTGTTTGGACTAAGGCAGAATGCCTGTTAACAAAATGTTTTTCTAAAGGGGCCTCGCACTCTTTTCCAAGCAATGGTCACCATCCCCACCGAGTGTCACAATGTAGTCATGTCCTAGGACATCACCTGTTAGTCTCCATTTGTCTGCCACCAACACTTTAGGTTACGGGGTCACAACCGCACCCCGGAGACCAGAGGAGCCGTTGGCGTTCTGGCGGCGCAGATTGGGCTGAAGGTGGGGCGCTTGAATCTCGCTGTTGGAGGCCGTCTGAAACTGACCCAAGCCTTTCCCTTGAATTAAATGTAAATAAGAAATGAACCCCAGATGCACATGGAATCAATCACGTGTTTCCTTTGAGCCGTTTCAGAGACTGCTCCAGAGTTTACCTTGCACAGATGCGCAAAGATTAATGATGGGGGTGCACGCTTCCAGGCGTCTTACTACTATAGGGAGTGATTGAGACAATTCGTAGCTTGTGCTCATTTCCCTCTATTCCCCGTGTTACAGTGGTAGGATGACGTAAATTCCTGCTTCGACACGTAACGGGACTATAATCAAGTGCAGGAGCTGAGGGCTTTAGTTTTGTTTCGTTTTCCATGGCGTTCGTAAGCGCGCAAATCAAAGGCAATTCCTGCGTCTAACACGAATGTAAATGCTTTTGAAAGTGCAGTGTGGTGCAGCTTGTAAAATCCTTGTCCACATTTTTGGTTTGTTGATGTTTTTTTCTGTCTGCCAAAGTTGCGTTTTGACATCCGGACTGGGGGACTTTATCATTTGAACGTGAAGCCAGCCTTAAACCCTCTGAGGCGTGTCTGTCTGCCGGCACGAATCTTGTGAAAGGTATTTTTTTTTAACGGAGAGCAACTTTAAAAAGGTTTCCGCAGCCACCTCGCAGTCCGTGTTTGATTATAGGAGGAATACGGCGGCGGCGAGTTCGCATTTGTCGTGCTCGAGTGGTTAAGGCGATGGGCTCGAAATGCGTTGGGGCTTCCCCGCGCAGGTTCGAAACCTGCCGACTCCGGCGTCTGCCGCACGTCGCCTTGTGCCTGCACGGCAGAGGCGAAGTGCCGCTTCTCCTTTCCTGGTACTATAACAACGCGAAATCGCTTGGACCCGCTGCCATTGAAATCAATTCTTCAGATAACCACACATTTTGCGTTCGCACCTCTGGTGCTCTACTTATACCTTTGAAAACCTAATGAATAAAGCTGAAAGAACCGACACGATATGTAGGTGCTGGTAAAGCACGCAGTAAAGAACTGTTAACAGCAAGGGTTTCAGTGGGTTAACTGAGGAGAAGGCGTGATCGCTAATTGTTGACTTTTTATTTGGTGTTAGAAACACTCTTACTGTGCATGACGTGCAACAAATGTAGCCACAGAAATTGCATCACGCTTTCATGTATGCTATTGCAGACACCAACGTTGCCTAGATAGAAAACCGAAATAGCCGTGGGTTTGCTTGCTGGTCTGAAGGATCTCTCTTCGAATCTCTATCATTTGTCAATGGAAGTAAAAGGCGCTGCAATCTCATACGTTCAGAATCAAACCCGCAGCTGTTGTTCGACTTTATTTCTTGACTAATTACAACTGAGTGTCGCATGAGCAGTTACATAAACTTGTCTGGTATATTTGAACACAAATGCCGTTCTTCAATTAAAACTAACAGAACATTGTCAGGGACATTCAGTTCTATACAAACAAGAGACAGACAAGAGAATATTTCTACCGTTCATGTGGACTACGTGTTGACTTACTGATCGGAATAATTGAAAGGTTCGGGCTCATAGCCGATGCAGTGCGTGCTAATTAGAACAGCAACGCTGAGCTCTCAGCACCGTACTGAGCCCAGGTGTTTTTCTAAAGCTGTCAGGTGCAGTTCATTTACATGAAGGAAATCTCTTACCGGGTACGATTACAATGCAGTAAGTAGCACAGACTACTTAGGGAGTAGCCAGATGCGTTTAAAAACGACCCGAGCCAGGCAGGAGTCGAACCTGCAATCTCCTGATCCGTAGTCAGACGCGTTATCCATTGCGCCACTGGCCCCGGTGTGACACTGCAGGACTGTAACCCAGTGAGATCAGCACTGCAACTAGTAAAATATTACCCCCGGTCCATTCTTTACCAAAAGTGAGAAAGACCTGTTTTCTACATTTTGTCTGTTTTAAAACCATATCTCAAACCAAACCAAGAGTCTGTCTTTTGCACTGATATTCTGATTCATTTCGATTTCAAAGAAAAAAAAAACATTATCTTCCAAAGCATCATAAAATTGTCCCTTCTTCCAGACTCTACTTCTCTCTTGTAGTAGTACAGCAGACCTTTCCAGGTGAGCAGATCACAGAGTCCGAAATGAGCTTCCTCCATCAAGAAAAGTACCTGAACATGACTCTGTCTTCATAAAAGCGCCCCTGTAATAAAGAAATTAAATCCGAAATCAAGAGGGCAGTTGCCTACTGAAGTTCAAGAAGTCATCAATTTTAACCTAGCAACACATTAAAGGCTGCATCTATACAAGTACGATTCTAGAAATGCTCACCAGATTACGTTTTAAGAAGGAACTGCGCCTCAGGTTCCGCCGAGATCTTAACTTGGATGGCAGGATTCAGAGTCCGGAGTGCGGACTGATGGCGCACGGAGGGTCCACATACTGTGGATCCCTCAGTTTTCTTCCGCGTGTTTAAACCGCCAGCGTGTGACTCCCCTGTCCCCGTGACCTCATTGCTCTGCTCTCGCCTCTGTGCAGCTGAGCCCGACTCATGGTAAAGTGGAAAAAAGTATGCCCTCAACGTGGGATTTACTCTGGATCGAGGATAGATGTCACTTTTTTATCATTGAACAGGATGTATGTGATGTGGCGACTAGGTTCAATTTTGTATCCTCTTTAAAAGATTAAGGACTGGGGTGAGCGTGATTTACCACCCTTTCAGCTAAGAACCCGACATGCGGACCGTTTAAGCTGCATAGACTCGGTTGTTTAACTCGTCTCCGTTAGCAGGGTTAAGGTTAAAGAAAAAAAACATTGCTGACTTCTTTTTTTTTTTGCCAGCCGCCAGCGCTGATTAGCAAGGTTTGTATTTCATGTTTTGCAAGTTGCATCCATTTTAAGAAAAACAAGTCGCGTTAAAGACAGGAAATGAATACTTGCAAGTCTAGCCGTAGGCGGTTGTCTGTAAGGACCAGTTCTGTTTGAGAAAACAGAACAAAGAAGGCACCGCTGGGATTTGAACCCAGGATCTCCTATTTACCAGGCAGGCGCTTTAACCAACTAAGCCCCGGCGCCCCAGGAGCATTATCCTTTTGCAGCCACTTGGACACACCACTCAGACACATCTGCATTCGGTGTGTGCTCCGCCTGCTCGCTGAGCAAGTTGCCACCTTTACATACAATAGCAATATCAACACCAAGAGAAAGGGTGACAAATGGCTTTTATCTGGAACTTTTGATGTCCAAGGAGCTCAATTTGCTTTCTGTGTACAACAGGGCCACTGAACTCCACACTGGCCACTGAACCACAGCAGTGGCTTGCTGGCTTGACATCTCCTAAGGAAAATGTTGAAATTGCATGTGGAACAGGAAAATGACCCTCGAGTACGAGGGAAAAAAAAGAAAAAGATCATCTGGAGCGCGCCAACCCATGTCCGGACAGCCCAGTTTCAGTGACAAGGTGGCTGAGTGGTTAAGGCGATGGACTGGTAATCCATTGTGCTCTGCAGACATGGGTTCGAATCCCATTCTCATCGCTCTCCATGTCTTACACGTTTGATGTTGGCCCTCCTGTTGTTTGCTCTGGTGCTAGAGCTGTACATTTTCTAGCGGTGGCTGAACATGGTATAGTGGGCCAAGGTCGGTATCGAGCAGTGACAGTAACAGTACTTACTGCGCCCCATAAGAAATCGTTTGTCCCTGTTCAAAAGAGATTGTGCGATGTCCTGCAGCGTTCGGAAAGCAAACCTTTGACAGTTTGAAAAGAGGAATTTATTCTGCTTCCCGTGCCTGCAGTAGTTACAAAGTTGAACGTCTTTACACGATCTGCTGCAGTTTTCAGTGGGTGGGCTTTGTCAAATGGCTTGAAAAAACGCACTGTTTCGGCTCGGGAAACATCATTCATGAGCAGTGTCCTGCATGTTTTCTGTGTATAGCTGTCTTTTAACGCATACAGAATTCATTCGAAATCATTGATTTCTCCAATTAACAATGGTCCCTTTTTGAACCTGCGAGAAGCATTCTTTCCATGTAACAGATTTACTCCGGGGAAAGGCAGCATGACATTGAGAGTAGCTCAAGCTTTCAGCACCCGTATCGGACTGCATGTATGCAGACACCGCTCAGAATCCCCTGTAAGATTCTCCTTCAAT
>NW_028291580.1:0-17500 GCF_059453375.1 Lepisosteus platostomus | reverse complement strand
TCATGTCTGCCATCATAAGAATATGAGTCCAATATTTTAGAATTAACCTTACCTGTGGTGTCTTTAATCCCTATTGCTCAATGCACGGTGAAAGCATTGCATACGTGTCTGACAATGAGGAATGACAGTCATTTGCCTGTTTCACAAATGATCGTATTTTACTAGAGATTCTGTTTGGGATTCAGCTGTGCATTCGGACAGCAATCCCTTTCAAGAAATGATACGTTCTGGATGAGGTCAAAGGTGCTGAAACACTGTATTTAGGATGTTTGCAGTGATTGTGTCTCCTGCTTCAACGCAGTGATATATAGATGTGCTCCTGTAATTTATTGGTACATGCCCTGGGCAGTAAGCAGTCTGAGGATTTATTTCCAGACGGCATAGAGCAGTGAAGTAGTGAAGTAGTGCAACACCACTTTATCATTATATTATTAGAACCTATTCTACTTAAATTATAACATTATACACAATTTGAGTTCATTTTAAAAATTAAAAGGTAATGAAAGGAATGCATATTAATGAGGAAGATAATACCGATATGCATGTGATAATCTTCCTTATATCATGTAGTGCGTCATTTGGACACTTTGTGGGCTTGATATACAAAGAAAATCATGTTTTATGGTACAAGATAAATACAAAACTGAAGCTTTTATTTTAATTAGATTTGTTTATAAAGCATAAGCAATCATTTATTACATTACTATATGTGAAAATAACATTTTAGCATCATATTATTACATACAGGTCTTTAGCTTCAGCACAGTGATATATATATATATGCTCAGTGATTTATTGGTACATGCCCAGGTCAATAATCAGAATGAGGATTTATTTCCAGACGGGCTACAGGTAGTGTTGTGAAATACTTCAACACACTGGATCGCAGATTTAGACCCCCTGCACTCTTACTCCTTAAAAACCAAAGAAATGAAGATATGTAGCAATCACATTGTAACAGGGGTGACAGTGACTTAATGCTTATACTAGTGGACTTCAGGTACCTTTAGGGTACGGTGTTCCCTGAAGGGCTCTCAAACCCCACATTTCAGATGCCTAGCTGTATCGCTGATCTATTGCACCTCAGAATCACTTTTAAACCTTACCTCTGGTATCTTTAATCCCTATTGCTCAACGCATGGTGAAAGTATTGCATAAATGTGTCTGAAAATGAGCAATGGGCACCTGAGAGACTCATTTGCCTGTTTCACAAATGATCATATTTGACTAGAGATTCTGTTTGGGATTCAGTTGTGCATTCTGACAGCAATCCCTTTCAAAAAACGATACATTCTGGATGAGGTCAAAGGTGCAGGAACACTGTATTTAGGATGTGTTTTAAAATCCATTGACTGATCCCCGAATCCTGAAGTTTCTTCGCATGATATCGGGCTTGCAACCACTTTCTGAAAAATGATGAAAAATACCAAAAATGAAAAAAAAAATATCAATTCTAGAGCCTAAGAGGAAAACAAGACAAATTTATATCTCCAAATAATTTTATGTGCTTCAGAAGAGCCCAGGAAAGTTTTTTGCATACATGAAACCACGCCCGTTTGCACGTAAGCAGACATGGTTGCACACACGACTTCATGAAAGCACGCGTGCATGCGAAGTCATCCTGTTGAGCATTTGAAAAGCCGCACCACGCCGCACTTGAAATAGCTCTTACATTAGTGGTAGACGCAGGAATCGCCTTTTTATTTACGCTCTTACCAACGCGATGGAAAGCAAAACAAAGCAAAGCAGAGCAAAACAACGAACAAACAAAAACCCTCACGTCCCGCACTTGCAAATAACACCGTTACGTGCCCAAGCGGTATTGTATGTCATCCTAGCACTGCACCCCGGGGCGTACGGTATATGGGAACGAGCACACGCCACGAATCGTCTCGAATCACTCCCTACAGCTGTAAGGCACCTTGAAGCGTGCACCCCCAACATTCTTCTTTGCGCATCTGTGAAAGGTAAATTCTTGAACAAACTCTGAACCAGCTCTAAGGAAACTAATCAGATTAGACATTACTTTGACTCATCTTTTTACGCTCAGTGCTGGATTGCTCAAACTCCAGCTAGGGTTAGGGTTAGCATTCCCACGCTACTTAGACACTTTGTTTACGCTCAGTGCTGGATTTTGGGAACTTCAGGACGAGTGGGAATTTTCTCCTATCTGTCAATTCTGTTTTGTTTTGGAGACTCTTGGCTGCCTATGTTGTACAGTGCAGCGTGAAGGAAACATTTTCCAAAACTGTGTCAGCTCAAAAGTTGTAAGAAAACCTCTCCAGCTGCTTTAACTCTCTTGATTTTTGTCATTTAACGTGACACTCGATGTATAACTGGAGCCTCACATATGCAAATGGTGAGGCTCCAGTTCGACACCACTTTACAGTATATGACAAAAGCATGGCAGACTGTGCCGGACCGGCAGATAACTTCTGCTTATTTTTACCATATTAAACATTGGAAATCCTCCCACTTGCATTTGTGACACTTGATTTTGGCTCCACCTAAGACACTCTTAAATCATCAAACACTTTTCTCTTCTCCCGCAACACTCTTGTCTGTCGGCACTATGTGGCAGCGTTGCATGACAACCCATCTCACCACGGAAAGGAACCTAACAGCTTTGGTAAGAGAGGAGAAAAGGACCTGGCCCGTACGGGGCTCGAACCCACGACCTTGGCGTTATTAGCACCACACTCTAACCAACTGAGCTAACCGGCCTCACGACAGTGGTCCTCTCTGTGCTGACACTGCTCATGATGTTTCCCGAGCCGAAACTGCGTTTTTCCAAGCAATTTGACAAAGCCCGCCCACTGAAAACTGCAGCAGATCGTGTAAAGACGTTCAACTTTGTAATTACTGCACGCACAGGAAGCAGAATAAATTCCTCTTGTCAAACTGTCAAAGGTTTGCTTTGCGAACGCTGCAGGACATCGCACAATCTCTTTTGAACAGGGACGAACGATTTCTTATGGGGCGCAGTAAGTACAGACGTTTAAAAAGCTCCACTCATGCCGACGATGCAGCATGAAGAAGCGCAACCTAACATTTGACAGACAAAGGCCGGGCGCCGCTACGAGCAATATGAAATCAAACTGACAGCACACGGCGTTTCGCGCTGACTCAAAAGTGATCTCGACAGACGCTGTTCTCTGCATAAAGCTGAAAGAGCTAAAGAGCGTTTCTGTTGAGACGTAACAAGCTCGTTTCTTTCTACCATGATGTCACCATGACCAAATCTGTCTTTAAGCACCTTGCTCAGTCTCTGACGACACTGTCAAAAATTGCTTTCGCCGATTGTATTGCAAACCGGCGGAAGCGGGGTATTGGGAAAAGTTTTCAACTAGCAATAATCGCGCCTCGGCTAAACCTCACAGGCTACGATACTGCCACTGCGCAAAGCTGATAGTTGCCAGGCAACCGCGGGGATCCTATGGAAATCGTTATCGATAGTCTCATGGCATGTCGTTTCTGTAACGCTTCATATTTGTCCTCTTCTTCATCTAGCTTGAGGTTTTGAAGAATTTCATGGCAGACAAGGTCTCCGTCGGGAACAAAGGGCGTTGTGAGAAAACCGTTGCTTATTTTCAGCAGCAGAAATACAACCCTTTAAATACAAGATGACAGAACAATGACGAAGGGCATGCCTGGAGGAACTCATGCACTACAGAGGAAAGGGGGTGGGCACGTACAGTTCACATTCAAGCCACAAGTACTCTTCTTGGATGTTGCACAAACAAATCCTAACGTCTTGAAACCATTGCAGCATGTTTGTGTCCCACTTCCCGTGGCTGCAGGACGACTGACACGAACGGACAAACACAATCTGTGGCGTTTAGCGTGACATAGTCTTGCAGGCATCGTGCTGTCTCACTGCAATACTATACCGCTGGAGGAAACAGTCCATCTGGCCATGAAACTCATTTAAACGTCTAGCTACAGCAACTAACTATATCATGATTTATTCAGGATGTGTGGAATCAGCACGTCCCGGAGACAGCTTCCGAAATCGTGAGCATTCTCTGGTGGTAGGGGCGTTCAAGATGGCGCTCAGGTGGGAGGTAAAGTTTAGTGGTTGAGGAGTTTTTTTGAGTTTTTCATGACCTGAATGTTAATTTTTGCTTTTTTTGACTACAGAAAAATAAGGACTTAACACTAGTTGTTTAAACTTCAGTTATAATTGAAAGAAAAAAAAAACGATTTTTTTTAGGTTTAAGAATTTCGATATGAGTAACACTGGGAAAAGAAAAGAGTGCTGGGTCCTCGAAGGAGAAATCTAAGATACCTCAATCGTATATGTATAGCACTACAAGAAAATCGATGGAACTACAGGGAAAAGTGAAGCAGCTGGAGGGGACGTGGAAAGAGTGCTGGAGATGCGCTCGTACGGTAGAGCCGGAGTCCCTGCCCAGCACACCTGTGAAAACCCCGGCGGCCAAGAGAGGAAGGGGCGACCTGACGCTGGAGGAGCTCCAAACCAACATCTTTAACATGATGGGTGAGCTGAAGGAAATGATTCGATTTAATACAGTCGCAATCGAAAGTCTTAAAAAGTCCATGGACTGTGTGTTTAAAGAGGTTGAAGACTTAAAGAGTGAAGTAAAAGTTCTTAAACAAGTAAATACCGAACAAGAAAAGCATATTAAAGAACTTGAATTGAAAGTGAACGATGTAGATAGATACTGTCGACGATGGAATTTAAAATTATTTGGAGTTAAAGAGGAACGTGATAAGGACCTTGTTGCAACAGTGAAGGGTATCTGTAAAAGGACCCTGCCGGACCAGGAGGACGTAATATCGGCCATTGACTTTGTTCACAGGCTCGGGAGAGCGAACATGTCTGGGCAAGTGCGCCCCAGATCGATTATAATACAGTTCACCAAGAGGACGGCGAGGGACATGCTGTGGCGAGCGGCGAGGGGGAATGAGTATTTGAATGGGAACAAACTGAGGTTTGCAGAGGAACTGTCTGCCGCGGACAGGAGCACCAGGAACCAGCTGTGGCCCCAGGTTGAAGCTGCCAGAAGAGAGGGGAGGAGACCCTACTTTGTGGGAGCGAGGGCCTTTGTGGACGGGAAGGAGATTTGCTCCCAGTGACTGCTCAGTTAATGATTATGTTTGGTTTTATTTGTTATACCAGTATATACTAGTGTTTCTTTAGTGTTAGTTTGGAATGGTGTAGTTAAGTGTTAAGGACTGTTATAGTTCTGGTTCTTTGAAAAACTCAATAGTTTAGATAGTCTTAGAGTTAGTTATTTGCTTTTGTGTATGTCTTTTTCATGAATGCCAGAGGTACTCGAAATGTTGTTAAAAGAAAAACGTTTTTTTTGTTTTGTAAAAAACTGTGCTGAGTTTTATTTTTTTACAGGAAACGCATGCATGTTGAAACTAAAGTTTATAATTGAGAAATATTAAAGCAAGGAAAATATGATACGTGTAAAATATACAATTTGATCACATAATTACTTAATTACCTCTGGTAGTTAAATGTTTTTTTTCTGCTGCGTTTTTTTTCTCTTGTACATGACTCTGATCCTCTTGTTGTATTTGTATTTGTAAATTCTACATGTTTAATAAAAATAAAAAAAAGCATTATAATCAAGTAGCCACAGAAATTGCATCACGCTTTCATGTATGCTATTGCAGACACCAACGTTGCCTAGATAGAAAACCGAAATAGCCGTGGGTTTGCTTGCTGGTCTGAAGGATCTCTCTTCGAATCTCTATCATTTGTCAATGGAAGTAAAACGCGCTGCAATCTGATATGTTCAGAATCAAACCCGCAGCTGTTGTTCGACTTTATTTCTTGACTAATTACAACTGAGTGTCGCATGAGCAGTTACGTAAACTTGTCTGGTATATTTGAACACAAATGCCGTTCTTCAATTAAAACTAACAGTACATTGTCAGGGACATTCAGTTCTATACAAACAAGAGACAGACAAGAGAATATTCCTACCTTCATGTGGACTACGTGTTGACTTACTGATCGGAATAATTGAAAAGTTCGGGTTCATAGCCGATGCAGTGCGTTCTAATTAGAACAACAGCAACGCTGAGCTCTCAGCACCGTACTGAGCCCAGGTGTTTTTCTAAAGCTGTCAGGTGCAGTTCATTTACATGAAGGAAATCTCTTACTGGGTACAATTACAATGCAGTAAGTAGCACAGGCTACTAAGGGAGTAGCCTGATGCGTTTAAAAACGACCCGAGCCAGCCAGGAGTCGAATTTACAATCTCCTAATCCGTAGTCAGACGCGTTATCCATTGCGCCACTGGCCCTGGTGTGACACTGCAGGACTGTAACCCAGTGAGCTCAGCACTGCAACTAGTAAAATATTACCCGCGGTCCATTCTTTTCCAAAAGTGAGAAACACCTGTTTTCTACATGTTGTCTGTTTTAAAACCATATCTCTTTAAACCAAACCAAGAGTTTGTCTTTTGCACTGATATTCTGATTCATTTCGATTTCAAAGAAAAAAAAACATTATCTTCCAAAGCATCATACAATTGTCCCTTCTTCCAGACTCTACTTCTCTCTTGTAGTAGTACAGCAGACCTTTCCAGGTGAGCAGATAACAGAGTCCGAAATGAGCTTCCTCCATCAAGCAAAGTACCTGAACATGACTCTGTCTTCATAAATGCGCCCCTGTAATAAAGAAATTAAATCCAAAATCAAGAGGGCAGTTGCCTACTGAAGTTCAAGAAGTCATCAATTTTAACCTAGCAACACATTAAAGGCTGCATCTATACAAGTATGATTCTAGAAATGCTCACCAGATTACGTTTTAAGAAGGAACTGCGCCTCAGGTTTCGCCGAGATCTTAACTCGGATGGCAGGATTCAGAGTCCGGAGTGTGGACTGATGGAGCACGGAGGGTCCATATACTGTGGATCCCTCAGTGATCTTCCGCGTATTCAAACCGCCAGCGTGTAACTCCCCTGTCCCCGTGACCTCATCGCTCTGCTCTCACCTCTGTGCAGCCGAGCCCGACTCATGATAAAGTGGAAAAAAATATGCCCCCAACGTGAGATTTAATTTAGATTTCACAGATGCGCAAGGAAGAATGTTGGGGGTGCACACTTCAAGGTGCCTTACAGCTGTAGGGAGTGATTCGAGACGATTCGTGGCGTGCGCTCGTTCCCATATACCGTACGCCCCGGGCTGCAGTGCTAGGATGACATACAATACCGCTTGGGCACGTAACGGCCTTATATGCAAGTGTGGGACGTGAGGGTTTTCGTTTGTTCGTTTTGTTTTGCTCTGCTTTGCTTTGTTTTGCTTTCCATCGCGTTGGTAAGAGCGTAAATAAAAAGGCGATTCCTGCGTCTACCACTAATGTAAGAGCTATTTCAAGTGCGACGTGGTGCGGCTTTTCAAATGCTTGTGGGCATTTCTCTGTTGTTGATTCTTTTTTTGTGTGTAACAAAGTGGCATTTTCATGTCCGGACGGGGAGACTTTATCATTCCGACATGAAGCCACCCTTAAGTCCTCTGAGGCGTGTCTGTCTGCAAGGCTTGTATTTTGGAAATGTTTTTTTTAAACGGAGAATGACTTTGAAATAGGCTTCCGCCGGCGCCTCGCGATCCAGGTAAGATTGTAGCAAGAACGCAGCGGCGGTGGGGCTTGCTGTAGTCGTGGCCGAGTGATTAAAGCGATGGATTGGAAATCCATTGGGGTCTCCCCGCGCAAGTTCGAATCCTGCCGACTAGGTTGTCCGCCTCCAGTCCTTGTGTTCCGGCGCAAGGAAAGAAGCGTGCCTCTTTGCTGTTCCTGGTGGTTTTAAAACGCCAAATCGCTTGTACCCGCTGCCTTGGAAATAAATTCTTCAGCATCCGCGAATGCCTTTTTGCAGCTAAATGACGGTGTAAGTGTGTTTAGCCAGCGGGACTGGCTAGAGACGTAACTAAAGAGACTTGACGAAAATCAACTTAAGGAGATTGGAAAATATAAGAGCGTCTGAAAGTATAAGTACAGTACAGGTGGACGTAAAAGTAGTTAGATAAACAGTGTTTGTATTTTTATACAATTAGTTGCAATAGAGGAAACAATTTGGGTTTATTCGAATGTCTCAGACATGCTGAAACGCTGTAGGTTTAGAATCGAGACTGGGGAGAATAACGTCTTGTGAGAAGATCTGTTTACCTAACGATTAGATCCTGTAAATCCCTTGTACCCTCCCTAAGTCTGTCCCAGTCCAGTGGATAAAAATGTACTGTTAATGGAGTGTTGGTTTCTCTGTTATGGGATACTGGAGCACTACTGTCATGCTTGTTTCACTCCTCTGTTCAACAGTGTGCTATAGAGTAATGTATATGGGGAGACGGCAGGAGGCCACAGGAGTATTGGGGCAGCAAGTTTTACTTGCCGAGTACCAGATTTTAATGGGTGGTTTTATCCCAGATCTATTGGGTTGGAATATTATGCAATACAAAGAATGACTATCCAGAACAGGGTATCACGTGGCTTCAACTGACTGTGATCACTCAGTATGTTGATAGTATTCTGAGTGCTTCCCCTGACGAGGAAACCCACAAGTCTGAGTTGCTTCAGCTTTAGAGTGTCTAATAGAAGCAGCTATGATAAGGCCCTTTTGTGTCTAGCATTGTGAAATTTTAACAGGGCTTGGGTGCAATGTTTTTACAGGGTGAGCACAACTCTTAACAGATCTGCTTAAGGGGGGAGTGCAGTACAAGGACAAGATTGCCTTGGTTCCCGCAACAAAAGCCGCCTATAATAATTTGAAACAAGCTCTCTTACAGGTGCTGAGACTGGGGTTTCCTCAGATGGATCAACCATTCCTTTGTATGTAAGTGTGGACAAAGGGTTACTGTATATGTATATAATGTATGTATTTGTTGCATGTAGGCCACAATTCTGGATGGCTATGGAGAAATAGGATTCTCTCACAACGGCAGGGACTCCAGTTAAGAATACTAGGCTTGTCTCTGAACTGATTTGTAGTTTTACAGCTGCCGACAGAAGCAGCTTGAGTAAGGTGTAAATAACACAATAAATAAAGAATTCCAGTAACTCAAGGTAACAACCATGCAGATGCAGATGCCAGACGAGCTGCACTGGGAGAGCGGGAGTCTGAGACCCCTGTGAAACCTCTATTGGGGAAAGGGGAGAATTCAGGTTGAGGCCTTTAATAGATGTTTAATAGTGGTTAGAACAAATGTGTAAAGAATGTGGGGTTGTATGATGATGTGATGTGGGCTGGCACATACCCAAGTGTATGACAAAGATGATCCCAGGGTATGGACTGCCCTGCCCCTTGGATACTGATCTAGGGGCAGACTACACTGGGAAGGTGTGCCAGGCTGTAATTGCCTCACTAGGGGTAAGTTGGAAGTCACATTGCCCCAATCACCCACAGTCTGAAAGACCAACTAAGGAAATATCAACTGAAGGGACACCGTGGGTAGATAACTCTCTATTAAAGTGTTGTAGGTTTGTTAACTGAAGCGGTGCACAGGGCTTGTGAACAGGTGCCGGACGCTTGGGGACCTCCAGCAGAGGGGAGACACGACCGGATACCTGGCGAGTGGGTGTAGGTGAAGAAGAGATACCCTGCCAGATGTTGCAATCCTGCTGGGAGGGACCATATCAACTGCCACCAATTACTGATTGTGCCATCTGAGTGACAGCATGAGATCGCTGGATCCGCGCATCGCACTTTCACTGACCCACGGCACCAGAGACTGAGTGAACAGAAAGAAGGATGTTGTTACCGTTTCTGTGTCTGATGCTTCCTAAGACCAACAGTGTGCTTGTTAGGCCTGAGGAGCATTACTGGGGATATGGTATCAATACATTCCGGGTGTTGGGATATCTATCAGGGTAATACATTTCTAATTGGACTATAAATAATGTCATATTGTCTGCTTTAAAACTGATGTTTTCAACTCTATTGTAGAGATTCTAGAATCAACTAATAGAGAATTGAAATAAAAAAGGGCATAAGAAGACATTACCAAGAACGACCACAAGATGGAGATATTGTCTAGACATTACCAACAACGACCACAAGATGGAGATATTGTCCAAAGAGGCAAGAAGGGCAAAGCCGCGAAAAGGTAAAAGCATTTTTTGAAAGAGATTGCTGTCAGAATGCACATCCGTATCCCAAACAGAATCTCTAGTAGAATATGATCATTTGTGAAACAGGCAAATGAGTGTCTGCTACAATATGATTGCTACACATCTGCATTTGTTGGTTTTTAAGGAGTAAGAGTGCAGGGGGTTTAAACCTGCGATCCAGTGTGTTGAAGTATTTCACAACACTACCCCTAGCACATCTGGAAATAAATCCTCATAAGTGCAAACACATCCTAAATACAGTGTTCCTGCACCTTTGACCTCATCCAGAATGTATCGTTTTTTGAAAGGGATTGCTGTCAGAATGCACAACTGAATCCCAAACAGAATCTCTAGTCAAATATGATCATTTGTGAAACAGGCAAATGAGTCTCTCAGGTGCCCATTGCTCATTTTCAGACACATTTATGCAATACTTTCACCATGCGTTGAGCAATAGGGATTAAAGATACCAGAGGTAAGGTTTAAAAGTGATTCTGAGGTGCAACACATCAGCGATACAGCTAGGCATCTGAAATGCGGGGTTTGAGAGCCCTTCAGGGAACACCTTACCCTAAAGGTACCAGAAGTCCACTAGTATAAGCATTAAGTCACTGTCACCCCTGTTACAATGTGATTGCTACATATCTTCATTTCTTTGGTTTTTAAGTAGTAAGAGTGCAGGGGGTCTAAATCTGCGATCCAGTGTGTTGAAGTATTTCACAACACTACCTGTAGCCCGTCTGGAAAAAAATCCTCATTCTGATTATTGACCTGGGCATGTACCAATAAATCACTGAGCATATATATATCACTGTGTTGAAGCTAGAGACCTGTATGTAATAATATGATGCTAAAATGTTATTTTCACATATATTAATGTAATAAATGATTGCTTATGCTTTATAAACAAATCTAATTAAAATAAAAGCTAAAGTTTTGTATTTATCTTGTACCATAGAACATGATTTTCTTTGTATTTCAAGCCCACAAAGTGTCCAAATGACGCACTACATGATATAAAGAAGATTATCACATGCATATCGGTATTATCTTTCTTATGAAAATGCATTCCTTTCATTATCTTTTACTTTTTAAAATGAACTCAAGTTGTGTATAATGTAATAATTTAAGTAGAATAGATTCTAATAATAAAATGATCCAGTGTGTTGCTCTACTACACTACTTCACTGCTCTATGCCGTCTGGAAATAAATCCTCAGACTGCTTACTGCCCTGGGCATGTACCAATGAATTACAGGAGCACATCTATTTATCACTGCGTTGAAGCAGGAGACACATAGTCTCTGCAAACACATCCTAAATACAGTGTTCCAGCACCTTTGACCTCATCCAGAACGTATCATTTCTTGAAAGGGATTGCTGTCCGAATGCACATCTGAATCCCAAACAGAATCTCTAGTAAAATACGATCATTTGTGAAACAGGCAAATTACTGTCTCAGGGGCCCATTCCTCATTCTCAAGACACATGTATGCAGTACGTACACCATGCATTTAGCAATAGGGATTAAAGACACCACAGGTAAGGTTAGATGTCATGTTCTATGATCATTTCTTTCAGCATTAGGGACTAAATATACCAAACGTATGATGCTAAAATCCTGAAAAAAGGATGTGCTCCATCTCGGCAGTAGATTGGATTCCAAAACTGATTTGGGTCAATATACATTACCTTTGAAGATAAGGTACAGTCTACTGTAGGGAACCATCAACTTAGAAAGCATTGGCCTTCCCTGGGGGTCAGGTAGGTGCAAAAGATAAACCTTTATCCTATCTTTATCTTAAGATAAGTGGCCAAGCAGTATTTTTCCAAGTTTCACCAAGCTCATCATGTTGCCATAGTAGAAAAAGTTCTATAAAATGTTAAATAACTTTAAAAAAAGCATCTTGGTCTTTCAGTACTGTACAAGGTGAATTAAACTGTCCCTGGTAATAAAAAGTAATTAGAAGCATCCCAGAAACTTTATCTCTAGAAACATTAGCTGTTTTATATCATGTAATTTAGTGTGATGTTGTCAGAATTCAAGGACATTATCACACACAGAAATTGGTTCAGTTAAATCTAAAAAACGCAGCTAAACATGGGTTTAAATGTAAAATAGAAGTCTTACCTCTTGTCAAAAGATTTAATTCAAGAAGCGATGTAATAAATGATTGCTTATGCTTTATAAACAAATCTAATTAAAATAAAAGCTTAAGTTTTGTATTTATCTTGTACCATAGAACATGATTTTCTTTGTATTTGAAGCCCACAAAGTGTCCAAATGACGCACTACATGATATAAGGAAGATTATCACATGCATATCGGTATTATCTTTCTTTTAAAAATGCATTCCTTTCATTACCTTTTACTTTTTAAAATGAACTCAAATTGTGTATAATGTAATAATTTAAGTAGAATAGATTCAGGTAGGAAATATAGAGTCATGATGTTTATGGCTGACATCATTTCACATGGGTGAATTTTAAGCTAAGAAATAAAAACATTTACAATGAAGATACCATTGCTTAATTTTAAATGCCTTTAAAAAATAAATACCTCCTGAGAATAATTTGCCACTCCCAGATCCTTGGTAAGGTACTGTTTGAATCCAATCAGGAGAGGAGCATCCAGGGAGTGCTTTCTATAGAGTCCAGCTTGGGCCACTCTCTTCCGGCCTGCTGATACTTTTTAACTACTCAGGGCCTGTAAGGATATAAAACACCGGTTTAAACATTTTATACCTATAAGACAAATTAGAATTTTAGTAAAAAATAGATACATCTGAAAAATAAAAAGTCTTACTGCTGATAGAGTTCTTCAGAGCTCACATCTTCCCCTTCCTTATCTGCTTCTGTTTCAGTTTCTAGAGCAGCCTCTGGCATCTCTTCCTCCTGGACAGCGGCCTCTTGCTCAGGGCCGCTGGAATGCAGGTATATTCTTTTCAACATGCTTTTACATAATATGTTGTAACAATGATTTCAAAAAGAAACTACAGAAGCCTTACAGATTAAAAATATCTCACCTTGCCAATGTGTCTTCAGGCTTCCCATGTACAAAAAGGCCCAAGGACTCTAGCAGTCTTACAACCACTATCCTGTTTGCCTCACCAGACACGATCTCTATTCTGTGGTAATCCACGATGACCCCGTTCTTCAGGTGATTCATCATGTCCTCCCTCGCCTGTTGAGAGGCCATCCTGATGTTTTCTGCCGTGGCGTGCTTCATACACGCCCTCTTCAAGTGAGCAGGAAGCTGATCAAGAGTATTCAGGCACATCTTGCACACCAGGGGAATCCTCGCGGGTTTCCTTTGAAAATAAATAATACCATCTGTGTATAGAAACAAGCTAAGACTGATTTCTTAAATTATCCTTAATTTTCTCTCTCATAGTTTGAGCATAATGATTTTATTGCATTTATATAAGAATTGCTCATTGCTCCAAAATAAATAATGGTTTCATAAAAAAGTGAGCACTTACTTGGTCTCAGTCACAGACTTTCCAATAGAAGCCATTGTGGAGTTCAGCAACTGCAGGTCCTAGAAGTGGGGAAGGAATTTTAAAAGAGAAATTGAATTACAATACAGAAGGAATGGCTGAGGGATCACTGAAATATATATATACAAATTCCAAAGACTGAGTCCATATAGAAACAACTACCTTTCATTTTCAATATAAGAAAAAAAAAAACATTATCTTCCAAAGCATCATAAAATTGTCCCTTCTTCCCCGTGACCTCATTGCTCTGCTCTCTCCTCTGTGCAGCTGAGCCCGACTCACGGTAAAATGGAAAAAAATATGCCCTCGACGTGAAATTTACTCTGGAGCGAGCCAGTGTTGCGCATAGCTGCCTTCAAAGCAGTTGACCCAGGTTCGATTCCCGGCCAATGCAGTTGCGAATGTTTTCAAATGCTGTCATGAGCCTTGGATTGTGACTAGCAAAGCGAAGCCTTTTGAAAGAGCTAAAGCACTGCAAAACGGAATTGAAGGAGAATCTTACAGGGGATTCTGAGCAGTGTCTGCATACATGCAGTCAGATAAAGGTGCTGAAAGCTTGAGCTACTCTCAATGTCATGCTGCCCTTCCCCGGAGTAAATCTGTTACATTGAAAGAATGCTTCTGGCAGGTTCAAAAAGGGACCCTTGTTAATTGGAGAAATCAATGATTTCGAATGAATTCTGTACGCGTTAAAAGACAGCTATACACAGAAAACATGCAGGACACTGCTCATGATGTTTCCCGAGCCGAAACACAGTGCGTTTTTCCAAGCCATTTGACAAAGCCCACCCACTGAAAACTGCAGCAGATCGTGTAAAGACGTTCAACTTTGTAACTACTGCACGCACAGGAAGCAGAATAAATTCCTCTTTTCAAACTGTCAAAGGTTTGCTTTGCGAACGCTGCAGGACATCGCACAATCTCTTTTGAACAGGGACAAACGATTTCTTATGGGGCGCAGTAAGTACAGACGTTTAAAATGCTCCACTCATGCCGACGATGCAGCATGAAGAAGCGCAACCTAACGTTTGACAGACAAAAGCCAGGCGCCGCTACGAGCAATATGAAAACATACTGACAGCACACGGCGTTTCGCGCTGACACAAAAGTAATCTCGACAGACGCTGTTCTCTGCATAAAGCTGAAAGAGCTAAAGAGCGTTTCTGTTGACACGTAACAAGCTCGTTTCTTTCTACCATGATATCACCATGACCAAATCTGTCTTTAAACACCTTGCTCAGTCTCTGACGAGACTGTCAAAAATTGCTTTCGCCGATTGTATTGCAAACCGGCGGAAGCGGGGTATTGGGAAAAGTTTTCAACTAGCAATAATCGCGCCTCGGCTAAACCTCACAGGCTACGATACTGCCACTGCGCAAAGCTGACGGTTGCCAAGCAACCGCGGGGATTCTATGGAAATCGTTATCGATCGTCTCATGGCATGTCGTTGCTATAACGCTTCATATTTGTCGTCTTCTTCTTCTTCTAGCTTGAGGTTTTGAAGAATTTCATGACAGACAAGGGCTCCGTTGGGAACAAAGGGCGTTGTGAGAAAACCGTTGCTTATTTTCAGCAGCAGAAATACAACCCTTTAAATAAAAGATGACAGAACAATGACGAAGGTCATGCCGGGAGGAACTCATGCACTATAGAGGAAAGGGGGCGGGCACGTACAGTTCACATTCAAGCCACAAGTACTCTTCTTGGATGTTGCACAAACAAATCCTAACGTCTTGAAAGCATTGCAGCATGTTTGTGTCCCACTTCCCGTGGCTGCGGGACGACTGACAAGAACGGACAAACAATCTGTGGCGTTTAGCGTGACATAGTCTTGCAGGCATCGTGCTGTCTCACTGCAATACTATACCGCTGGAGGAAACAGTCCATCTGGCCATGAAACTCATTTGAACGTCTAGCTACAGCAACTAACAATATCATGATTTATTCAGGATGTGTGGAATCAGCACGTCCCGGAGACAGCTTCCGAAATCGTGAGCATTCTCTGGTGGTAGGGGCGTTCAAGATGGCGCTCAGGTGGGAGGTAAAGTTTAGTTGTTGGGGAGTTTTTTTGAGTTTTTCATGACCTGAATGTTAATTTTTGCTTTTTTTGACTACAGAAAAATAAGGACTTAACACTAGTTGTTTAAACTTCAGTTATAATTGAAAGAAAAAAAAACCGATTTTTTTAGGGTTAACCCTTTTATGTTTAAAAAGTCCGATATGAGTAACACTGGGAAAAGAAAAGAGAGTGCTGGGTCTTCGAAGGAGAACTCTAAGATACCTCAATCGTATATGTATAGCACTACAAAAAAATCGATGGCAACTAAAGGGAAAAGTGAAGCAGCTGCAGGGGCAGCAAGAGGGCGGAGGCGCCGCGCGCCCGGCCGACGTGTTGGACCGGTGCGCTTTACGTGCTGAAATAAACACGCGACAGCCCCGAAATGTTTCCAGAGTGCTGTGCACTGAAGACTTGCCTGGTGCTCCTCCGTGCAGATTGTTTGTCCTCCTCCAGTGCGGGACGAGCCAACACAAGGGAGCGCATTCGCCAACATCCAGGCACGCAATGCGATTTGGAAAGCAGCTCCTTTCCAAAGAGTTGCACACGAACGATCCTTCAGTCCCGCTCGGGGGGCATGGAACCCCCGCCACACACAGCTTCAAGTAGCGAGTCATGCGCCAGGGCTTTCGCTTACGGCCACACCACCCTGGACACGCCTGATCTTGTCTGATCTCGGAAGCTAAGCAGGGTTGGGCCTGGTTAGTACTTGGATGGGAGACTGCCTGGGAATACCAGGTGCTGTAAGCTTTTGCTCTCCCGGCCAGCAGGGGTCGCCGTTGGTGCCGTAGGCTTTGGGAGGAAAACCTGCAGGATGGAAAGGTGATCTATAGCCTCATCTCTAGAGATGTTTTGTTGCTGTGGCATGTGTGTGACCCATATTCAAAAAAAAAAAACCCGTCTGTAAAACGAATATCGAAGCTGCCTCTAAATCTGCAAATGAAGATGAGTCGATAAACCACTCGTTTTTCGTATAACTAGACATATATTCATTTGTTACCGATTTCATTCATTGAGCCCTGGGGTTTCCTAATGGCCAAGGAGGGTCGGGACCTCGGTTTGACGCCTCCCCCGAAGGACGGCGCCTGTTTGTGCAGCAGAGTGTCGCCATCAGGAGGCTGGGGCGTAAGAGAGCCACACAGCCCGCAGGGTGAGCGCTCCCTACTGGTCCCAGTCACACCTCTTGCAGGAGCAGCAGCAACCGGAGCTTTTCCGGGGTGGAATCTCCCATCCGGGTGCCGGCCAGGCTCACACCTGCTGGGCTGCCCCGGGGGTGAGCCCAGTCGAGAGTCGCAGGGCCAGATCTAGTCACCGGGGAGAAACGATACAAGTGAAGGATTGCTCGGCTCTCGGCACTTGAAAAGACCGACAAATGTCTCGTTCCCGCCGGAGCTGAATGTACCCGCATGTGTGGTGTCGTCTTCTTCCCCTGCCCCGCTGTGTTTGCTGTATTGTCTCTGAAGCCGGCCCCCCCGAGACGAGACGGGCTGTTCCTGTGCCCCAATTAACACTTTACAGGTGCCATTCCCCGGCATTGTGGCCATTGTCGGTGCTCACACGCGATAAGATAAGGCGGAGGAGAGCGGGGCATGCCCAGCGGCAGACATTCAAGGAGGGGGCAGTGCGAGGTGAGGTGAGGTGCGACACGCCGGAGCCCCGACGCAGCTAATGCGGAGCACTTGTTGGACTGGCATCGAAAGGACGTGTGCGCACGGAGCGAGCCTTCCCTGCGGCAGAGCGCGGGAACTTTCTCCCCCCCTCCCGCTGCAGGAGTTGTGTGCACTGCAGCGGTGCCGAGAGAAAAGCACAGAAGGCAGCAGGCTCTGGAGAGCAGGTAAGAGACGGAGCCTTGTGGGCA